>NC_052360.1:54076697-54102289 GCF_009727055.1 Benincasa hispida | reverse complement strand
TACTTAGCACTTGTTTTTCGATCGTCTAGACAATCATGCTTCATCGCATCATAGTCGTCTACACGATCGTTTAGGCTTGTGTTTAAACTTGGTGCACTGCACGATCAAGTGGCCTTCATGCTTCATTGCATAGTCAAAGGTACTCGATCATTGCTACACGATCGTGGTTACTTGACCAATTTTGCTAGACGATCACAAAGAAGGCTTTGCCCGGGCGGTTCAAGACCCGGTTCTCTTGTTGAACCAATTTGCTCGATGGTTTAATGTAATAGATAGACTTATTTTCGATTTTTTAGGCTAATCATCCCGGTCCATTAATTTTAGTGAATGTACATGAGATGTATGTTTTTATTATATGTCATATAGTTTTAAATCCCACCATAGGTTATTCATTTATCATGCATCATCTCTATATTGTAAGAGTTATGATATAGTAGTTTGCATGATTAAATTACTTCAAGAGTATGCTCATGCATTATATAATATAAGAGTTATATTTATGCATGCATTAAGCATATTCATGCATCATCTTTATATTATAAATGTTAGAGTATAAGGGTGTATGGAAGCATGTATGCTTAGCTCATTACTTCTTTATATAAGAGTTATATATAGTAATGAATGGACGTTGCATGAAGCATGACACATAGGTTAAATTTATAAGAGTTATAAATACCTAGTTTAGCTTAGCAATGTGAATGATTTTGGTTGTTTTCTTTTATAAGTGGTATAATGGAAATTAGAACTAAAATCAATAAGAAAAACATGCATGCAAACTTAGGCTTGAATCATATTTTAAAAGAGTTTTAAAATTTGATGGAGATAGGCCTAAGATCACGGTTCTAATGAGGTTATAAACCTAAGGTTTAAACTTCTAATAAATTTAATAGGATTAAATTGACTAATAAAAGATTAAATATGTACCAAATCTATCTATAAAGGACCTTTTGTCTAAGGCAGGTTCTGTATGGGCTAAGGTACTTAAACTGACGGAAACAGAACACCCCTACCTGGGAACCTACATGGAAAGATGAATTAGATAGATTTGATGCGTGCATGCAAATTCGATGATAGTCCATTAAAGTGTTTAATAGAACTTGATTCGAACTTGTTTAATTATCAAAAGAAAGAGTTTTTTTTTTAGAAAATTAAACACACACTTAGATAAAATCAGTAGCTAGATTGTATAAGTTAATGAACCCCTAGGTAGAACATTCAATGGGAGGTACTTGGGATATATGATACTTCACTTAAACCTCTTCAAGTTTCTCCCTAATTTTCACAGTGTGAGATCTATCCTCAGCCTCAAGGCACCCTAGGAGTGTCCCCGTAAAGGATGGTGTTTGGGTATGTCAATACCAAGGTGAATGGAGAGAAAGTTCATAGTAAGTGAGAGCGGGACGTGTGACAACATATCCCACAGTCTCTCTCATTAGGTTGGATAACGTTTTGTGCATCGCCTCGAGGTACCCTGGGAATGTCCCCCTAAAGGATGGCAGTTTTGCACGACTCTTTATCTGATCTTTTGTATAGGATAAGGTCAACTTTAGTCTTTTGTCCTAATCTACTTTTTCCCTACGATGGGCGCATTAGAGTGGGACTCTAGAGTCTAAAATGAGGGGTTACACTTACGTGGAATTGTTAAAGGTTAACAGTTCTGGACCAAAAAATGGTGACTGTTAGAGTCAGTTACAAGAGTTGCTTCTGTCTAATTGTTGAAAATGTTTTATCCCAGTGAAGGGGCACTTGATCACCCTAACGGTGACTTTTGTCCTGCCTCGCTGGGACACCATTGCAAAATAAATGTTTTTTCACTTAGGGTACATAGAAACTATTTTGCTAAAACTATAACTGGTGTTAAAAGTGATAATGCATAGACTCACTAAGTTTGTTCATGTTTTTCAGTAACTTTAAAATGGCTACAGCCACATTAGCTCTATTAAGTGCCAATAAATTGACTGGCGAAAACTACGCTAGTTGAAAAAATACGATAAATACCATATTGATCATCGATGACTTAAGGTTCATCCTTACGGAGGAATATCCTCCTATTCCAACTCAAACTGCTGCTCGAAATGTTCGAGAGGCATATGAGAAATGGACACGGGTGAACGAGAAAGCCCGAGCTTATATCTTGGCCAATCTGAACGATGTATTGGCCAAGAAGCATGAGTCTATGGTCTCTGCGCGTGAGATCATGGAATCCTTGCGGGGGATGTTCAGACAATCGTCTGAACAACTCAAACATGAAGCTCTGAAATGCATCTTCAACTCTAAAATGGAGAAGGGTATATCTGTTCAAGAACATGTTCTGAACATGATGGTCCACTTTAATGTGGCGGAGATGAATGGGTCACGCATCGATGAGGGCAATCAGGTTAGAATAATTCTGTGCTCGTTTCCAGAAAGCTTCCTGCATTTTGTCAGCAATGCTGTGCTGAACAAAGTTGACTATACCCTTGCAACTCTCCTCAACGAGTTGTAGACATTCCAATCCTTACTGAAAAGTAAGAAGAAGAAGGTTGGTGAGACAAATGTTGTTTCATTATCTAAGAAGTTCCATCGGGGTTCGACCTCAAAAAATAAGTCTGCACCCTCTACTTCTAACACTTCTAAGTGGAAGAAGAAGAAGGGTGGTAAGGGGAAGACACCTGCTAACCCACAACATGCCGCACAGTAGGGTAGACGACTAGTGCTGATTGAAAAAAGAAAATGTTTCCATTGCAACCAGGACGGGCATTGGAAGCGAAACTGTCCTCGCTGGTTGAAGGAGAAGAAAAAGGCTAAGGCCAAGGCAAAACAAGGTAAATATGATTTACTAGTTTTGGAAACTTGTTTAGTGGAGAATGATAATTCTGCCTGGATTATTGACTCCGGCGCTATTAATCATGTTGTTATTCTTTTCAGGGATTAGATCTTGGCGGCAACTTGAGGCTGGTGAGATGATGATGCGAGTAGGCACCGGGCACGTTGTCTCAGTTGTGGCAGTGGGAGGACTTCAGTTGACTTTACATAATAAATTTATCATTTTGAATGATGTGTATATTGTTCTTGAGTTAAAGCGAAACTTAATTTCTGTAAAGTGTCTGATTGAATGTAAATATACTCTCAACTTTTCGGTGAATAAAATGTTTATTCTAAAATATGGTGTTGAGATTTGTTCAGCAAAATTGGAAAATAATTTGTATGTGCTAAGACTGTTAACAAAAAATTCCCTCTATAACATAGAGATATTTAAAACTGTCGTAACTCAAAATAAACGACTTAATATTTCTCCTAAAGAAAATACTCAACTTAGGAACCT
This sequence comes from Benincasa hispida, assembly GCF_009727055.1. Classification (NCBI taxonomy): domain Eukaryota; kingdom Viridiplantae; phylum Streptophyta; class Magnoliopsida; order Cucurbitales; family Cucurbitaceae; genus Benincasa; species Benincasa hispida. Next base: position 54,098,985 of record NC_052360.1, on the reverse strand, counting down.
TCGATTAGGGCACATAAATCTCAATAGGATTGAGAGGTTGGTGAAGAATGGACTTCTAAGTGAGTTAGAGGAAAATTCTTTACCTGTATGCAAGTCATGCCTTAAAGGTAAGATGATTAAAAGACCTTTTACTGGAAATGGTTATTGAGCCAAAGAACCTCTAGAGTTAGTGCATTCAGACCTCAATGATCCAATGAATGTTTAAGCCAAGGGAGGCTACGAGTATTTCATCATTTTTACTGTTGATTACTCACAGTATGGGTATGTTTATTTGATGCAACGAAAGTCAGAATCCTTTGAAAAGTTCAAGAGTTTAAGGCTGAAGTTGAAAATGCATTGGATAAATGGATTAAAACGCTTAATCAGATCAGGGTGGAGAGTTTTTGGATTCTGAATTCTAGAACTATATGATAGAACATAGAATCATTTCCCAACTTTCAGTGTCTGGTACTCCTCAGTAGAATAGTGTATCGAAGAGGAGAAAAATAACCCAGTTGGACATGATTCGGTCGATGATGAGTTACGCTTCCTTACCGGGCTCGTTTTGGGTTTTATATTGGAGACTGCAGCTTATATCCTCAATTGTATTCCTTCTAAGTGTGTTACCAGAAAATCTTTGGAGTTGTGGAATGGGCGTAAAGCTAGTTTGCATCTCTTTCTCATTCAGGGTTGCCCAACACATGTACTTGAGGCTAATCCTAAGAAATTGGAACCATGTTCGAGGCTGTGCCTATTTGTAGGCTATTCCAAAGGTACGCGGGAAGGTTACTTTTATGATCTTAAGGAAAATAAAGTGTTTGTGTCGAAAAATGCTACCCTTCTGAAGGAGGATCATATGGGGGAGCATAGTCCACGTAGTAAAATCGTGTTGCGTGAACTTTCTAACCAAACTACTGAAGCTTCAACAAGAGTTGTTGAAGAGCTTGCTCCATCAACAAGAGTTGTTGATGGAAGTTCATCTGGTATGTCAAATCCACCTTAAGAGTTAAGGGAACCTCGACATAGTGGGAGGGTTGCGAACCCACCTGTTTGCTACATGGGTTTCACTGAAATTCTTGCTATGGTAGCCGATGGCGAAGTTGAGGATCCGTTGTATTTTCAGAAGGAAATGGAGGATGTTAACGAGATAAATGGGTCAAAGCCATGGATCTAAAGATGGAGTATATGTACTTCAACTCAGTATGGGATCTTGTAGATCAGCCTGATGGGGTTAAACCTATAGGTTGTAAATAGATCTATAAGAGGAAACAGGGTGCTGATGGAAAGGTGCAAACCTTCAAGACTAGACTTGTGGCAAAGGGTTATACCCAGGTAGAGGGAGTTGACTATGAGGAGTCTTTCTCACTTGTTGTCATGTTGAAGTCTATCCACATCCTTCTATCCATTGCCTCATATTATGACTATGAGATATGGAAAATAGATGTCAAGACTACCTTTCTGAATGGTAATCTTAAGAAGACCGTTTATATGGTGCAGCCCAAGGGATTCATAGCCCAAGTTCAAGAGAAAAAGGTTTGCAAACTGAATCAGTCCATATATGGGCTAAAACAGGTGTCTCGATATTGGAACATTAGGTTTTATATTGCAATCAAATCTTATGGCTTTGACCAAAACATTGATGAGCCTTGTGTCTACAAGAAAATCATCAACAGTTCAGTACTTTTCCTAGTGTTGTATGTAAACGATATCCTACTCATTGGGAATGATTAGGTTTACTAACTTTAGTTAAGAATTGGCTAGCGACCCAATTCCAAATGAAAGATTTGGGAGAGGCTCAGTTTGTTCTCGATATTCAGATCTTTCGGGATCGAAAGAACAAAGTGCTAGCGCTGTCTCAAACATTGTACATTGACAAGATATTGATCAAGTACTCGATGCAGAACTCCAAAAAGGGCCTACTACCTTTTCGGCATAGAGTTACATTGTGTAAGGAACAGTATCCTAAGACACCTCAAGAGGTTGAGGAAATGAGACAGGTCCCCTATGCATCTGCCGTTGGCAGTTTGATATATGCGATGTTATGTATTAAACCTGACATCTGCTAGTAGGTTTAGTCAATAGATATCAGTCTAATCCAAGACAGGGTCACTGGACTGCCATCAAGTACATCCTCAAGTATCTTTAGAAAACGAGGGACTACATGCTCGTGTATGGATCTAAGGATTTAATCCTTACTGGATACACGGACTCTGATTCTCAGACTGATAAGGATTCTTGGAAATCCACTTCAAGATCAGTGTTCACTTTTAACGGAGGGGCTATAGTATGGTGAAGCACTAAGTAGGGGTGCATCGCTGACTCCACGATGGAGGCCGAGTATAAAGCGGCTTGTAAAGCTGCTAAGGAAGTTGTTTGGCTCAGGAAGGTCCTAACTGATTTGGAGGTTGTTCTAGACATGTCTAGGCCCATCACCCTTTATTGTGATAATTGTGGTGATGTGGTAAACTCTAGAGAGCCTAGGAGTCACAAGCGCGACAAACATATAGAGCGGAAGTATGATATCATCCGCGAGATTGTGCATCGAGAGGATGTGATAGTTACGAAGATTGCTTCGAAGCACAACGTTGCTGACCCGTTTATGAAGGCTCTCACGGCTACAGTTTTTTAGGGTCACCTATAGAGCATGGGTCCACGGGGCTGTCTGCGACTAGACTAGGCAAGTGGGAGATTTTGTATTGGGCCTTAGTTCCCTAGTTTATTGTTTTGTACTTGTTTTTATCTTGTACACCCACTCGCTTTAAGAGAAGTGGGAGATTTTTGGGATTGATGCCTTAAATCATGTAAGGTCTTGTAGTTTGTAAACACCTATATGAACAAACGCTTGTGATGCAATAATATGAGATATTTTCTTCACTGTTGTCTATGAAACATGAGATATTTCAGTTGCATTAACCAAAAACCAATAAACTAAGATCTCTGGTTATCGTTGTAACTTAAGCATGTATGTGGAGACATACAAGTGGATCATGCCTTAAGTGATAACCTAAATGGTCTGTAGTATATGGATAAAGAAGGTAAACTTTATCCTTATGACACTATTGATACGACCCGCTTTGTAGATGTTACAAGTGTTGTAAAATGCTAAAAATGGTCTGATCCTGATCATTCATGTGGAAACATGCGAGCGAGGATGCCCTATACAAAGGAGTTTGTGTAAGACCAGACCACGAAATGTTTAGTCTCGTTATATAACATCGTTCATGACAGAGACTTTCATTTCACTAGGATGACCATAGGTAACTTGACCTTAATCTTGAGTGAGTTGGGAACTTCTGCCTATGAGGGCGGTCTTTTGATTTGCATGGGTGTGAGTGGCCAGATTTCTGACTCAAACCTACCACTTTGGAGATTGGTCTGATTGGGAAGCTAGGAACTCAACTACACAAGATGGAATTCACTCCTTCCCTGAAGCAGAAGTAAGTAGATAGATTGCTTCCTTAAGGGTTGATTTCAGGGCTTGAACGATGTGGCACCACATACTTTCTCATGACCCGAGAAGTGTTCACTTATAGTAGGACTACGATGTATTGTTCATTAGAGGAATCAGTGATACTTAAGGAGTTAGATGTAACTACAGAGGCAAAACAGTAAATTGGCTCAGTTGTACTTACGAGCGATCTGTGAAGGGTTATCGTACTGTTGATTGGTTATATCCAATGGACACAGAAATATATCTGTAATGAGAAGAGTGCAGCTGTCGGTCTTTAGTGGAGTGTTTGAAAATTAACAGATGGTAGATTTCGTGATTAAAGAGTTTAGTCAGTTATTCACGTACCATTGGAGCTTCAAGCTACAGGTCCATAAAGTCCCCCTAGTAGCTCAATGGATTCAAGTTGAGAATAAGTTTTTGGGTTAGTTTCAAGTGTTCAAATTAACAAGAGGGAATTTGATTATATATGATATAATTAAATTAGTTCAATTATATGTGATATAATTCATTTTATGTATGAGATACATTAATTGGAGGAATTTGATATAAATATGATTTATATTAAATAAAGGAGAAAAGAACTATGTTTTAAATGTTACATATGATGTGATATTAAAACTACATGTTATAAATATAATATGATAAGTTGGTTATTATATTTATTTATAATAATAAAACAATTATATGATAATTGTGATTGTTATTTGGTTTCTCCTTTAACCATGCATGAAGTGGGAGGTTATGTTCAGTTTTTTTATAACTGAAAAATAAAATGAAAAGTGTTTTCATTTTACAAAGTGATCGTTTCATTTAGTAAATTACTAATCGGTTTGCTCCCGAGAGACTACACAACAGCCTTCAAGCAAGAGACTAAATGATCGTGTAGAGCGAGATTTACTAAACGATCGTGTAAAACGAGATTTACTAAATGATCGTGTGCTAGCGAGATTTACTAAACGATCATGTATAGTGAGAGATTAAACGATCATGTAGAGCGAGATTTGCTAAGCGATTAGCTAGGCGATTCTCAAGAGAGCGAGATTTTCAAAAAAATCAAGCACTCGCTGTCTATGTGATAGACAAATTCTTTCTCCCACTTACTTGATCATGTAGTTCGATTTCACACAGAGCCCACACCTCCTGGATTCTCAATCCAAGAATACCCAGGTTGCCAAGTGGTAATGTCGAAGGGTTCTTGTCCGAGGAGTAGACTATTCGTGATCTGAACGATGACGAGAGATTGGCTAGACGATTGTGATGACAACGAGAGGTTACTATTCAATTGCTCACGAGAGCGAGATTTCTATCCAATTGTTTAGGAGAGCGAGAGATTTACAGAAGAAGTGTTCTTCAAAGGTATGTCTCTCATTCCTTTTTGTATTTGATTGCTTAAGCTTGTTGTAATGTTGTATAAGTTGCATAACTATTCTGTATATTTATGAATGCGTTAAATAAGAGATTCTTCAGGGACCATCATCAAAACCTAGAAAGAAAGTCAGATAAACCCTAGATAACAGAAAGGGCTTTTAGGATATTAATGGCCCAATTCACCTTCACCTCCTCACACCCATCAAGAACAAGAGACCTAACGGAGTCACAAACAGCCCAGTTCATTTCACCCGCTACATCATCATTGACCCACGATGTGTCAATGTTGATTTTCGAGAGGCCAAAATTAAGAGAAGACCATGAACCATGACTTGGCTGACTCACTTCTCTAAGCAAGGTGACACCCTGACAACACACATAAAAAACTCCTAAGCATGCAAAGAGATCCTCCACCGCACATTTCCATTAGGGGTGGAGCCACTGGAATTCACTAGATTCTGATAATTCCACACATCCCATATAAGGATGGCCACAACCTCCCAATCCTAAACCAGATAGCTCCCTCACGACCTCATCTCAGCAGTTCGCCGAGCTCCATGATTCCCTAAAAAAACCAAAAAGCTTATAGAAGGATGGGAAGAAAGAAAGCACACCTTTTGAGAACATGCACCCCTATAACACATGATTTGAAGTCCCAACAAACTTCCTACAAAACAAACAAAGAGGATTAGTAGAGATCCCTCTGTTAGTGATATTGCCAAAAGTTGGATGAATATCATTAACTGCTTTTCACACAGAGAGCTTCACTCTAGGCAGTACCTTAAACCCCCAAACTGACTTCTAAAAAGGCTTATGCCTAAAAAATTTTGACCTAGAGGCATGGACCATAACTTCACCACAAATAGGTAGATTGTAGGCACTCTTGACTAAAAAACAACCTTCAAGGTCCAAACCCCAAACAATCTCATCAGCTCCACTTCGACTTGTTGTGGGCATGTTAAGGATGGAATTAGCATCATCCGAGAGGAAATAGTCACTGATTAAAGCATAATTCCAATTCTTGTCAGGATCTAGGAGATCACACACGTTTTAACTCCATGTTTCTATTCAAACATAACGGAACTTTAGAGGATATGCCCTCGAGCCAGAGATCCTTGTGAACATAGATTCTAGCACCATTCCCACGTAATCCTCTGTTGGGTTGTATGTTTTAAAACTTGCAGCTTGTAAAGTTAAACATATTCTATTATCAATAAAGATGTTATTTGATATTTATTCAATAAAGTTGTTGTTGAATATGTAAATTGCACTTGTAAAGACTAAATCCAATAAACTAAGATCCATGGTCATTATATGAATACTTGAACTTTATATAGAGAAATAAAGATGGATCAAGTTCGAGTAAATAACCAAAACAGTCTATAGTATATGAATAAGGTTGGGTACCTTATTCTGGTAACATTATCGGATGCGGCCCCCTCTGTAATTGTTACAATTTGTTGTAAGGTGCTACAAACAAAGTGATCTTGATTCGTTCATGTATTGAGACATGAGGAGTGGGGGCGTCCTATGTAATGAGTTTGCATAAGATCAGACCAAGAAATAAGTCATTCTTACTTTATAATGTTGTTTATTGTTTAAGACTGACCATTTCACATAAATGACTTAGGTAACTCGATCTTAATCCTAAGCCAACTATGAACTCCTGTTTATTCGGGATTATCCTTAGATTTTCATAGATGAGTGTTGGCTTAACAGCGCCAGCTCAATAAGTCTCCCATTTCAGGGGTAAGACTGGGTAAATAGTTGGGAGACATAGAGTGTAAGATGGAATTCATGCCTACCCAATTTAGGGATAGGAGAAAGGTTGTTCTCTTAAGTATTGATTCCAAGTCTTGAACAAGGGCCTCACCCTCTCATTGGCCTAAAAGGGATTCAGTTTAGTGATTGGATCACAAACTAGTTATTCATTAGAGGATCAATGGAATTTAAAGAGCAAGATGTAATTTCGAGGGTAAAACAACATTTAACCCAACCATTATTACGAACAACCTGTGAAGGGTCGACTTACTAATTATGGTTAAATCAAGTGGATACAAATATATCTACAGTGAGGAGAGTGCAACTATCGAGCTATAGTGGTGTGACTCGGTAGTTAAGAAATATTGATTAATTTGGTCTAAAGAGTTTTAGTCAATTAATCTCAAATCGTTGGAGCTCATGATTTGTAAGTCCATAAGGTCCCTCTACTAGCTCGTAAAACATGAACACCTTGGATTAGTAAATTGAGTGATTTTCAAATTGAAATTAAAATTCTCAATTTGAAATGTTCAAATTGAAATTAAAATTCTCAATTTGAAATGTTCAAATTGAATTTAGGGTTTTCAATTTGAAGTCTTCAAATTGCAATTATGGTTTGAATAATTGTACTCGATATAATTAAACATTTAATTTATCGAAATTAAATGAAATTGGAGAGTTTATAATATATAAACATTGATTTAAAAATTAATTACTTGAATAGGATTCTTGTTCAAAATTAGATGCTTGATTAATTTAATATTTGATATTAAATTATTATTTAATTAATTAATTAAAATCAAATTAATTTTTATTTTCATTTTCAGAAATTGAATTGTTTTTTTTAAAAAAAAATTAGTTCATTTTGAATTAATTAAATTTAGAAATGGAAAATGGAATTTGAGGTTGATAGTGGATTTTTCCACTTCTTGGAAAAATGGATGTGTTTTGACCATACACTTACACCTAGCCCACTTCCTTAATCTAATTAAGGTGGGCATTAGTTGATCCTTCAGTGCTTGCATGAAAAATTGAGATAAAAATACTTCAATTTCAGATTGAAGTGGATGATAAAGCTGATTATCTCCTAAACTGCTGTAATATTAGTTTTCTGCAAAAACCCTCTCTAAACCCTTCACAATTCACTTCAATCTTAAGTTCCACCACTTAAATTCAAGGTTGAGAATAGTAGAGAAGATCTCTTGGTGGTTCACTAAGGATTTGAAGCTGAGATTTCGTGAAAACCAACTTAGATTTGGAGGATTCTTTAAATGTATGCTATTTTTGACATGTTTTGTAATAATTTAGTTATTATTGCTTGCTTAAGATTCTAAAGTTGAACCATATCAGTGTTGTTTAATATTTATGCATGTGATATATGTTATTTAAATTAAAACATGTATGTGCATATTGTATGTCATGTAGAATTAAAATCCCACCATAGGAAGCATGTTACATGCATTGGATATATGTTATAAAAGAGTTATAATATATAGTATGCATGTTCAGGATTTCTAATGTTTAATGTAAGTGTTATATTAAATTATGAATGCTTTTGTTGATTGTTATGGATGCAAAGCATGTCTTTTATTTTATAAGTTGTTATAAAATTGGATCACACATTAAAATTCATAACAAAGATAAGTTGCATACTCACGTAGGTTAAACATTTTTTTTAATAGTTAAAATAGGTCGTTATCTTATAAAACACGGTTTATAAACTCAACTGGTGTATAATCCTATCTAAGGCAGGAGGTTTTTAAGTTGATGGTTTACAGAACACCTCCTACCTGGGGATTATGGTCGAATAATTGAGTGTTATTAATAGGTTTTATAAGTGTGCGTGGGCGGTGTAAGGTAATAAAACAGTTTATCACAAAGACATCGTAGGTTAAATCTATTTATAAACGTTATACTTGGGTAAACTATTGCCCAAACAAATAGTAGAACACTTTGGTGGGAGTTTGATGACATATATGATATATTGTTAGAACACTTCAGTGGGAGTTTAATAATATATATGATATGTTGTTAGAACACTTCAGTGGGAGATTAATAACATATACGATATGTTGTTTTTAGCTCTCGCATCCCTAAGAGTTCACATCGAGATTCATGCTTCGCTTCGTGTCATCCTAGGAGTGACCTCCATTCGAAAAGTGTTCGCATGAGTCGAGATCAAGGTAAATAGGAAAAGTTGTTCACAGTAAAATCAAGTATACGAAAGATTGATTTTAGCTTTCACGTCCCTAAAAATTCACACCATGAGATCCGTGCAACGCTTCGTGTCGATTATACCTCGACTGCTCCATTCAGAAACTGTTTGCAAAGGTCAAGATCAAGGTGAATAAGGGGAAGTTGTTCATAGTAAATCAAATATACGATATATTAATTTCAACTCTCACATCCCAAGAAAGTTCACACCGTGAGACCCGTTCAACGCTTCATGTTGATTATACCTCGATTGCTTCATTCGGAAAGTGTTTGCATGAGTCAAGATCAAGGTGAATGGGGGAATTAGTTCATAGTAAGTGGGTGAAGGATACGTGTTAACGTGTTCTACGGTCTCTTCTGTTAGTTTGGACTGTGAGATTCCTATGTTGTACCTGTTGTCCTTTTAGGCGACACTAGCTAGTCGTTAACCACAATGATCCCCTTAGAGGGTTGTAACATAGGATTCAGAACAACTCAAATTCCAGAAATGGATAGGATTTCTTAGGTCCATTCTCAACCTTGACTCTCTAATTTGATAGCATCGTTAGGGCCAACCTCTAAAGTCTGAAAATGAAGCGTTACACTTACAGAATTACTAAGTGTTAGTAATTTCTAATCGAAAACAGTAACTAAATGAGAATAGGAGTAGGAGTTATTTTAGAGATAGTATTTAGTCAAGAATGTCTTACTTTAGCGAAAGAGTATTTGACTACCCCTCGATAACACTTATTCTGACTCACTATAGTATCGTTGCAAATAAATAATGGTTTTTCGTACATTATTACTTTTGCTAAAAATTGTATTGGGTTTAGTTGCAATTTACTAATAAGAATTTGTTTAAAATTTCAGCACGTCGAATTCTTTAGATATACTCGCTTCCGCTTTAATTAACGGTAATAATATATCAACATGCAAATCAAAAGTACTAGTAAATGATTATTCAAAATTTGTTTTAACAAAGGAATGTTCTCTATCTCCCAACTCATCTATAAAAGTTTTGAAGATTATAGATGAGAATGCATTAGTAGAACGACAAAGTAAATATGATTTACTTGTCATCGAAACATGCTTAGTGGAAAATGATAAAAAGACCTGGATAATAGGTTCAAGTCCACTAATCATATCTGTACTTTCTCTCAGGAAACTAGTTCCTGGAGACAGTTTGTTGGGTTTTATGTCCTAAAACTCGTGGTTTGTAAACAATAAACTCATTATGTAAATCAATAAAGTTGTTATTGAAGTTTGATTCAATAAAGTTATATTGAATATATGAATTTCTTATTTCGTTTTAGAAATAAATCCAACAAACTAAAAGATCAATGGCTATTACATGAGTACTTGAACTTTATGTGGAGACATAAAAGTGGATCATGTTTGAGTAAATAGTCAAAATGATCTATAGTATATGAATAAGATTGGGTGCCTTATTCTGGTAACACTATAGGATGTGACCCACTCTATAGTTGTTACAAGGAGTTGTAGAGTGCTACAGACGAAGTGATCCTGATTCGTACATGTAATAACATGAGAAGTGGAGGCGTCCTATACAATGAGTTTGCGCAAGATCGAACCATGAAATAAGTCATTCTTACTTTATAACGTTGTTTATTATTTAAGACAGACTATTTCACAACGATGACCTAGGTAACTTAACCTGAATCTTGAGCTAACTATGAACTCCTGTTTATTCGGGATTATCCTTAGATTTGCATGGGTGAGGGTTGGCTCAATAGCACCGACTCAATAAGCCTCCCATTTTAGGGGTAAGATCGGGTAGATAGCTGAGGACATAGGGTGTAAGATGGAATTTACTTCTACTCGCTTTCAGGGATAGTAGAGAGATCATTCCCTTAAATTGCTGACTCTGGGTCTTGAAAAAAGAACCCCACCTTCTCATTGGCTCGAGAGGGTCTCAGTTTGATGATCAGACCACAAACCAATTGTTCATTAGAGGATCAGTGGGACTTAAGGAACAAGAGTTAATCTCAGGGTTAAAAAAACCATTTGACCCAGTTGTTATTATGAACAACCTGTGAAGGGTTAACTTACTAATCATGGTTATATCGAGTGGACACAATATATCTATAGTGAGGGGAGTGCAATTCTGGGATTTAGTGGAGTGACCTAGTAGTTAACGAATGAGGTTAATTCGATGTAAAAAGTTTAGCCGATTAATTTCGGATCGTTGGAGCCTATGATTTGTAGGTCCACTAGGTCTCCCTACAAGCTCACAAAGAGTTAGCCTTAGAGTAGCGTGATAAGTTGATTTGAAACGTTCAAATTAGAACTAAGGGAATTAGTAATTATATGTGATATAATTACACGTTTAATATTGGAATTAAATGGAACTGAAGAATTGATTAATATTTAAATATGATTTAAATACTAAATTCATGATTCATGGTAATGAAATTGGTGACAAATTAATTTAATATTTGATATTAAATTAATAAAATTAATAAAATTGTTTAATTAATTTATTAATTTTATTATAAATATAATTATTGAGTTAATTTTGTAAAATTAATAAAATTTCATTTTTAAATTAAAGAACTAAAAATTTGAAATGAATTTTTTATTTTGGAAATCAAAATTTAAAGGAAAAAAAAAAAACAAGAGAGTGGAAAATCCCAAATTTTGGGATTTTCTCATTTTCTTGACCAAAGCATTTCAATTTGCAGCTCAAATTCAAAGCAGCTGCTGTGATTAATGCATGGTTGTTAGTTGCATGAAAGTCATGCAATATAAAGTTGGAATTTTGAGTAGAATGGGCATGCAATTGTTACTAAATTCTGAAAAATTAAAGGTTGAAGAAAATTGTTCTTCATAGTGAAACCAGAAAACCTTTCTCCTCCATTTCCCCAATTCAAGCTTATTTTGAGTCTCACAACTCAATCTAAGGCACCAAGAGGATAGTAGGGAAGACCTTGTGGTGGTTTACATCTAAAGGAAGGGAGAATTGCAGTTGGAATTTGTGATTCAAGTGTATCCTCAAAGGTTAGTGATGAAACCCTCTTTTTAATTCATGAGCATATTGATTTTAAAGCTGGAATTCTGAATTAGAATGCTTAATGATCATTTTTTCTTCCGTTGCATGTTTTCTAATCTATCAATTGGTATCAGAGCATCATTTAAGCATTCAATTTGATTTAATTTTGGTTTGGTGGGTGTTTTTTCATAAGTTGTATGAAAATGGTGAAGTGATATAATTTTTCTGAGTTTTGGCATTAAATTCTCTTCAATTATGTTGTAATTCTTGTAATTGGCTCTTGATTGATGGGCCTTAATGTGTGATTAAGTGTCTATAATTAGATTGGAATCATTAGAGTTGAAATTAAGATGTAATTGAAGAAAAAAGTGAAGAAGGTCAAGCTGCTGCAACCTAGAAATGAGTTTCTGCCTAACAGTGTTGCAACGCTATTCTTCGTAGCGGCCCAGAATCCTAAAGATCGCCCGCAGCATTGCAATGCTAGGATGAGAGCGTTGCAATGCTGCTCACCCTAGCCCAGCATGCACGCATGAAACCCAACCGAAGGTCCAGCTAAACTGGTCCGATCAGTTTGGGTCAAGAAGGTCCGGGCTGACTTGATTCAGCCTGGTTCAGCCACTTTTGAAGGTTTGGAGGTCTAATTCGAGTGGTTCGGGTTTGGTTCGAGGTGATTCGAGCAGTCCAGAAGTGTTTTGGAGCCAAATTTTGCTAAATTTTGTAATAGTTAGGCCTTTGTTTGCTTGAAAATGCCAAAATTAAAACCATGTCAGTCTGTGTTTAATTATTTATGCATGTGATGTATGTTAATTAAATAAATCTTGTATGTACATAAAGTATGCCATGTAGATTTAAAATCCCACTATAGGAAGTATGTTACATACATTAAAAATATGTTATAAAGTGTTATAATATATAGTATGCATGTTTAGGGTTTCTATTATTTAATATAAGTGTTATATTAAATATTGAATGCCTTTGATGTATGTTATGGATGCTTAGCATGTCTAAAATTTTGTAAGTTGTTATAAAATTGGGTTAGACATTTAAAATCCATAATAAAGATAAGTTGCATGCTCACGTAGATTAACCACTTATTTTAATAGTTAAAATAGGTTGTTATCTTGTAAAACTAGGGTTACAAACTCAACGATATATAATCCTGTCTAAGTTTGGGCGTATTTAAGTTGACGGTTTACGTAACACCTCCTACTTAAGGATTATGGCCGAATAATTAAGCATTGTTAACCAATTTTATGAGCAATAAGTGAGCGGTATAAGGTTTTAAAATTGGTTTATCACCTAAACATCGTAGGTTAAATCCAAATATAAACGTTATACTTGGATAAACACCTAGACTTAGATTGTTTAATTAGCCATAACAAGCCTGAGAAAAAGTATTCCCACATAAACATTAGAACATTTTAGTGAGAGTTTAATAACATATGATATGCTATGAGAACACTTCAGTGCGAATAAAAATAACATATATGATATGTTAGAACACTTCAGTGGGAGATTAATAATGTATATGATATATTATTTTTAGCTCTAGTGTCCCTAAGAGTTCACAATCGAGATTCATGCTTCACTTCGTGTCACCCTGGGAGTGACCTCCATTTGTGAATAGGAGAAGTTATTCACCGTAAAATCCAATGTGATGTTTTGATTTTAATTCTCACGTCCTTAGATGTTCACGTCGTGAGGTTCATGTGACACTTTGTGTCACCCTGGGAGTGACCTCCATTAGGAAAATGTTTGCGTGAATCAATATCATTGTGAATGAGGGGAAGTTATTCAATGAAAAATAAAATATATGATATATTGCTTTCAACTCTCACGTCCCTAGAAAGTTCACATCGTGAGATTCATATGACGCTTCGTGTCACCCTGGGAGTGACCTCTTCTGAAAGTGTTTGTATGAGTCAAGATCAAGGTGAATGGGGAAGTAGTTCATAGTAAGTGGGTGAAGGATATGTATCAACATGTCCTACGGTCTCTTCCATTGGTTTGGATCGTGAGAATCCTATGTTGTGCCTGCTGGTTAGCTTTAAGCGGCCAGTGCTAGTCGTTTAAACGACAGCCATCCCCTCGGAGGATTATAACATAGGATTTGAAACAACTCAAACTCTAGAAATGGATAGGATTTCTTAGGTCATTTTCCAACCTTGACTTTCCAGTTCGGTAGCATCATTAGAGCCAACCTTTAAGGTCTGAAAATAGAGGGTTACACTTACAGAATTACTAAGGTATTAGTAAGTTCTGACCGAAAATGGTAGCTAAATGATTATAAGAATAAGAGTTTTCTGAAGATAGTATTTAGTCAATAATGTCTTGCTTTAGTGAATGAGTAATTGACTGCCCCTCTATAGCACTTATTCTGATTCACTATAGTATCCATGCAAAAATAATGAATTTTTGGTACATTATTACTTTGCTAAAACATGATTGGGTTTAAAAGTTATTCATTGAGTAAATTTGTTTATAATTTCAGAATGACGAGTTCTTTAGTACAACTATTGGCTTCTGATAAACTTACCAGGGATAACTATGCTACATGGAAGTCAAACTTAAATACAATACTCGTGATGGATGACTTGAGGTTCTCTTTAATAGAGGAGTGTCCTCCCGTTCCTAGCTCAAATGCAAATGGAAATGTATGGGATTCCTACGACAGGTGGATTAAGGCAAACGAGAAAGCTCATGCCTATATTCTTACCAGCATATTTGATGTATTGGCCAAGAAACATGAGAGCATGAGTACTACTAGGGAGGTTATGGAATCTCTATGTGGGATGTTTAGACAACTGTTCTTCTCCCTGAGGCATGATGCAATCAAATATGTTTACAATTGCCGAATGAAAGAAAGGGCCTCTGTTAAAGAACATGTCCTGGACATGATGGTCCATCAACGTGGCAGAAGTAAACGGTGCTGTCGTTGATGAGAAGAGTCTAGTTGGTTTTATTCTTGAATCTCTTCTGAAGAGTTTCTTGCAATTCTGTACGGACGAAGAACATAGAGTATAACTTGATGAGCTACAGGCTTACCAGACCATGATGAGAGCTAGACGACTGAACTCAGAAGTAAATGTTACCACTGCTGAGAAAAGAGGATCGTCCTTTAAGAAGCATGATATTGCTTATTCTTCAAAGAGTAAGAGTATTCCAGTAAAGAAGAATAAAGGGAAAAGGAAGAAGAAACTTACTGGCAGAAAAGGCAAGGCAAAAGCTACAGATAAAAGAAATTGTTTTCACTGTGGCGAAGAAGGACACTGGAAGAGAAACTGCCCACAATACCTTGGAGAGGAAAGAGCAGAGAAAGCAAAACAAGAAAACTAGTTCCCTGTAAACTCCAAGTTTTGAACAGGGGAGAATTTCTCAGATCAACCAGTGGAAGATGTAGTTTTGACAGAAGATAAACTTGTTTACTTTTATTATTGTAATGAAAATTCTTTTATCTTTTGTCAAAAAAAAATATTATGTATAAAACTTTTGTTATAAATGAAATGTTCATTAGCAAAAGTTATATTTGTTCTACTTCTGTTAAAACCAACCAATTAAAAGCCATTTGCAAATATTTAGATATTTAAAAAGGCTAAAGGCAAATAGTTATTTAACCTAAGTAATAAGTTTAGAACACTTGAAAAGTTCAAGGTGTATAAAACTTGTTAGGTAAAATAATCAGAACACTTCGATTAGATCAAGATAAAGAATATATAGAGTTTTATATTTCTAGGGCTATTGTGAGAACATGAAATCCAGTGAAAACTCTCTACATGTAATTGCCTTAATTGTTTTGAATATCATTCCAATTTAAGGTATTTTCTAAAGCTTTATATGAGATATGGAGAACTCATAAAAGTTATTTATGATACGTACAAGATGTTTACAAGGTTCAGAAATCTGAAAAGATTGACACATATGTTAGTGTCGAACCCTTGAGTGTTGGAATATTATTTAAAAGACATGCCTGTCTGTAGGCAATCCAAAAGTAGTATATTTTTCAAAGTAGAAAGAAATTAACTATTTGTATTGACAAATACTAAATTTTTTGAAAAAATATACAAGATCACCATGTATTATTTAGTTTCCATAAAAGTTAGTGTATGGTACATGTCAATAAGAGTTATTGATTAAAGCTGACACCGTAACAAAAAATGTTTGGTCAGGTTAGATGCATCTTACTCAAAGAGTTGAGGGTACCTCGATGTAATGGGGGGATGTATGACAGCCTAGCCATATTGTGAGTTTATTAAAAACTCAAGTCATCAAATCTTGGTGACGACATCGAAAAACAAAGAGTTGTGAAAATTAGATGCATTCTTTATATAGTTTAATAAGAAGTCCATTGTATACTAACGTGTTTACAATGATTTTTTTGGCTAAAGTTTTTGAGAATCTCCTAGTAAAACTAGGACTATGAGGTATATAACGTAGGACAAACGGGAGAAAAACCCATGGGTATGTGATACCTAAAGGTAAACCATGGGTATGTGATGCCTTAATTTATTGTACTTTTCCGTAAAACTCAAAAACTCAGCATTATATATTCATACGTATGTTACCACTGGAGTTTTAGTGTAAGTAGAAGTTTGTTGGATTTTATATCCTAAAACTCGTGGTTGTAAACAATAAACACATTCTGTAAATCAATAAAGTTGTTATTGAAGTTTAATTCAATAAAGATGTATTAAATATATGAATTGCTTATTTCATTTTATAAATAAATCCAATAAACTAAAAGATCTATGACTATTACATGAGTACTTGAACTTTAAGTGGAGACATAAAAGTGGATCAGGTTTGAGTAAATAATCAAAATGGTCTATGATATATGAATAAGGTTGGGTACCTTATTCAAATAACACTATAGGATGCGATTCACTCTATAGTTGTTACAAAGAGTTGTAAAGTGCTACAGATGAAGTGATCCTAATTCGTACATATAATGACATGAAGAGTGGGAGCGTCCTGTGCAATGAGTTTGTGCAAGATCGGACCACGAAATAAGTCACTCTTACTTTATACAGTTGTTTACTATTTAAGATTGACTATTTCACAACAATGACCTAGGTAACTTAACCTGAATCCTGAGCTAACTATGAACTCCTGTTTATTCGGGATTATCCTTAGATTTGCATGGGTGAGGGTTGGTTCAACAGCGCCGGCTCAATAAGCCTCCCATTTCAGGGGTAAGACTGGGTAGATAGCTGGGGACATAGGGTGCAAGATGGAATTTAATCCTACCCACTTTCAGAGATAGTAGAGAGGTTGTTCCCTTAAAATGCTGACTTAGACCAAGAGGCCCCACCCTCTCATTGGCCCGAGTGGGACTCAGTTTTGATGATCGGATCACAAACCAATTGTTCATTAGAGGATCAGTGGGACTTAAGGAACAAGAGGTAATCTCGGGGGTAAAACAGTCATTTGACCCAGTCATTATTATGAAAAATCTGTGAAGGGTTAACTTACTAACCATGGTTATATCGAGTGAACATAATATATCTACAATGAGGGGAGCGCAACTCTGGCCTTCAGTGGAGTGACCCAGTAGTTAATGAATGGGGTTAATTCAATGTAAAAAATTTAGCCAATTAATCTCGAATCATTGGAGCTCATGATCTGTAGGTCCATTAGGTCCCCCTACTAACTCACAAACGAATTAACCTTAGAGTAGCATGATAAGTTGATTTGAAACGTTCAAATTAAGGGAATTAGTAATTATATGTGATATAATTACATGTTTAATTTTAAAATTAAACGAAATTGAAGAATTGATTAATATTTAAATATGATTTAAATACTAAATTCATGAATAGGGATTCATTTGGTGACAAAATAATTTAATATTTGATATTAAATTAATAGAATTAATTAAATTGTTTGATTAATTTATTAATTTTATTAGAAAATTAATTATTGAATTAATTAATTAAAATTAATAAAATTTCATGTTTAAATTGAAGAATTAAAAAATTGAAATGAATTTTTTATTTTGGAAAACAAAATTTAAATAAAAAAAAAAAAGAAGAGAAAGTAGAAAATCCAAAATTTGGGATTTTCCCACTTTCTTTGAAGTAGCTTACTCACCAAAGCACTTCAATTTCTAGCTCAAATGCAAAGCAGTTGCTGTGATTCATGCATGGTTGTTAGTTGCATGAAAGTCATGCAATACAAAGCAGGAATATTGAGTGGAATGAGCATGTAATTGTTGCTGAATTTTGAGAAATTAAAGGTTGAAGAAAACTATTCTTCATAGTGAAATCAGAAAACCTTTCTCCTCCATTTCCCCAATTCAAGCTTATCCTGAGTCCCACAACTCAATCTAAGATACCAAGAGGATAGTAGGGAAGATCTTGTGGTGGTTCACATCCAAAAGAAGGGATAATTGCAACTGAAATTCGTGATTCAAGTGTATCTTCAAAGGTTAGTGATGAAACCCTCTTTTTAATTCATGAGCATGTTGATTTTAAAGCCAAAATTAATGAACTAGAATGCTTAATGATCTTGTTTTCTTCCGTTACATGTTTCCTAAGTTTATCAATTGGTATCAGAGTATCATTTAAGCATTCAATTTGGTTTAATTTTGGCTTGATAGGTGTTTTTCATAAGTTGTATGAAAATGGTAAACTGATATGGGTTTTCCAAGTTTTGGCATTAAATTCTCTTCAATTATGTTGTAATTCTTGTAATTGGCTCTTGATCGATGGGTCTTAATGTGTAATTAAGTGTCTATAATTCGATTGGAGTCATTAGAGTTGAAATTAGAATGTAATTGAAGAAAGAAGTGAAGTAGGTCGAGCTGCTGCAACCTTGAAATGATTTTCTGTCCAACAGTGTTGCAACCCTGTTCATCAAGCGTTGCAATGCTGTTCTTCATAATAGCCCAGAGTTCTGAAGATCTCCCGCAGTGTCGCAACGTTGGGGTAAGAGCATTGCAATGTTGCTCACCCTAGCCCAGACTACACGTGTGAGACCCAAACCAGCAGTCCAACTGAACCGGTCCGACCGATTTAGGTCAAGAAGCAAACTCATGTTAGGGGAGTGCCATTGATAAGCACAAAAATTTGACAGATTCTACGCAAATCATAATGGTCCGGACCTAGGGCAGGCTGAAATCCATGGAGAAAAGCATAGTGCGGAGGAAAGGGCATTTGACTATGTCGCAGGCCTTACTCATATCCAGCTTGAAGGTCACCCACCCTTCCTTCCCTTTCCTCCAGTAGTTTATGGCATGAATACCCTCAAAGCCCAGGATAGCATTAGTTGAAATAAGCCTCTTAAAAACAAAGGCAGACTAAGCTTGGGAGATAATCACATCTAAAACCTTTTTCATTCTATTGACCAGAGCCTTTACGATAATTTTGTAGCTTACATTGCAAAGGCTCATGGGACGAAACTCAACCATGTGCTTTGATCTAGGGACATGGGGAATCAACGTAATTAAGGATTTGTTAAGAAGCCCAAAATCGTCGCCATTATTAAGCACCCTCAAACACATACTAATCGTATCAGTGCCCACAATGTCCTAGAACTTCTGATAAAACCTGGCATGCACCCCATCAGGACCAAGGGCTTTTCCATGACACATACTCTTTATAGTTCCCTCAATCTCCTCTTTCATAATCTGTTTATTTAAATTTCTCTTATTCTGGTCAGTCAGCAGCCGATGGTATTAAGAGTTGCAGCCCCTCTCTCCAGAGCGTTGACTGGAAGAGGTTGCAAAAATAATTTGTCACAATTTCGTTCCCAGAAACCCAATTCCCATAATCATCGATAATACCATCAATCGAGTTTTTCTTCTTCCAGTGGGAGCCTTTAGCATCGAACAATTTAGTATTTATGTCCCTCCATTTGAGCCACTCATTTCTAAATCTGCCTCTCCAATATTTTTCTTCCTTATCCAGCAACTACTCAAGCTTCTTCTGCGCGTTAAGAAGCTCTTGACCCCAGTCTAACGGAGGGACCCATAAGAGCACTAATTTTTTTTTTTTTTTTTTTTTTTCTCTAATTGCACTTCTAAAGGAGCCTTTCAACCTGTCTTTGTTCCAATTTGCGAGACTATTCAGACATTATTTTAATTTATCAGGGAAGAATGCCACCCCTCCCCCCTCCTAGCTTTTACTTCAACAGTCAAGGATAATCTCTCTGCACTCATGAAATTGCACCCAACACTCTTCAAACCTAATAGGTTTTGCAACCCTTCGCCCAGGACAAGAGGCACCTGAAACATGAAGATTTTCAATAATAGGTCTATGGTCAGCATTATGAAAGTTCAAGTGACTAACCTGGATAGAGGAGAATCTAGCCACCAAATCATTATTGAGTATGTACTAAAGTCTCTCTTAAATGAAACTTCCATTGAGATTTTTTCTTTTCCAAGTAAACTTATTACAATTCCGCCCTAGATCGCATAGTTTACTGGCATCGATAGTTTCTCTGAACTAGTTTATCTGACTTTGGCTTCTACAGCACGATCTCTCTTTTCATCAGCCTCTGAAATTTCATTAAAATCACCCCCGAGAATCGAAGGAAGATTAGAAACCCATTCAACCTGCGATCAATTCCCACGTATCCACCGGTTTATCTCTACTCGGATTCCCATAAACCCTGATGAATCTCCAGAAACCTTTCTCATTATTTATGGTAGCATCAGTATGGCCTAAGGAAAAGACGATATCAAGATTTTGGAATTCTGGAACCAGAGCATAATCAGCCTGCCGCTCTTAACTCTGCCAGGGATGGTAAAACAACAGTCAAAACATAATAACCTTTTAAGTTTCTCATTTATCTCATTTCCACACATCTTCTCAGATAAGAACACAGTTTAGGAATTTACCTCTTTTGACCACATGGACCTTATTATTATTCAAAGGGGAAGGTTTGATAAAGGGTAGTAGGTGTAGGTCTTTCCAGCCGGATTCATTAATGCAATGGAACTCAAGAACTTGAAGAACTGGCCTTGGAAGGAAATCTTTATTCAAATCATAATCTTTCAGAAGCTGGCATCGCTAGTTGACTCGTCCTCGTCGACAGCCAGCCAACAGTTGCCGGACGGGACTTCCTTGCCTTCAGCCTAGCCGCCTTGTCTTATCCCGCCCTTTCGGACTACCTTTGCTTACTTTAGGGCTTGCTTTCCTGCCTTCGGCCTTCAGACGGGATGCTCTAGTTGCTGCTGGCAGCTCTTAGCTGAATGCCTTGCTTCGCCCTACAGCTAGTGGAGACACCGACTAATAAGATTGACGACAGGAGAACACATGTCGTGCTCGAGACAAATTCTGATTTTCTTACTCATCCTTCTCTTCTTTCTAGGCCTGGTCAAATAAGAAATTGAAAGATTTCGTTGCAGTTTCAGAAATTTGGAAATTTCCCAGTCGAAAAGATGAGTTCTTCTCTCCATCGGAACAGGCCGTTATGCTCATTACTAAACTCTATTTGCTTGCAATGCCGGCTGTTCGCCTTTAGTTAGAAGTAGAAGTAGAGGGCGCCCTTTGCCCCACACTGAAGAAAAAGTACATAACGGGGGGGACTTGTGAAAGAAAGTAAGGAGTGATAAAGAAAAACTTGGTTAAGGGAACCGAAGGTTAGGCCGATTTGAAGCTAGACCTAAAAAAGTTTATTCCTACCTCTTCCTGTCAATGTTGCCAATTCCCAAAAGACTAATCTAATAATGTACCCTTGCGCATACAGTTGCCCAACTACTCTTTCTTCCTTGGACTTCTTTAGCCACTTCCGAATCTGTCGTATTCAGAAGAGCTTGCTTCATGGCGGAGCATTTAGCAATGCCAGCAGCCTGGTGAGGGCTTGCTGTCTGGGGACAGGTTAAGGTAGGGCCCTCTGGGCTTGCTTCTCATGAGATTGGGTGAGGGAATCGGAAAGGGGCTCATAAACCGAGCTGACTTCTCTTGACCCTTGCTTCCTCTGCTTCTGTATACTTCAGTGTATACAAAAATGTATACGAGGCAAAGACTATTTGTTTGAACACTAGACTACTACTAGAAACTAGAGACTACGACTACAATATCAAACTAGAGACTACTATTAGACTTTCTATAGAATATATCTGGAGTATATACACTAGTAGTGCCCTATTTATTTGTCTAACGCCCCCCATTCATCGTATTCGTAGCGTCCGATTCCATTCCCAACATCGCTCCGGTTGGAATTAGAGAAACTAAGTTTTTTTTTTTATTATAAAAACTAATCCTAATATATAATTCATTTATACTATACATCTTAATCCTTTTCTTTCAGAAATGCTCTCTTGCTTCAATCTACTAAGGTGAACCTGAATCTTCTGGTTATATATCATGTGATAATCTGGTTATCTATTAAGAACAAATATCGGTCCTGTCATATGCGCTCCATATTCCTACCTCTAAGTAGGACTCAAATAACAGATCTTCTTGTACCGTTACCTAATTTTCCCACCAACCAATTACACCGATTTAGTGATGACACTTACTGGTACTATCCCATTTTTTGCTTAGGCGCTATCTTAGTTTTTCTTCTAACTTCAGTTGAACTAT
>NC_052360.1:54032671-54076597 GCF_009727055.1 Benincasa hispida | reverse complement strand
ACTTGGACCACTAGAGTACTAGTGGGACTTGTCAATTTTTTTGTAGTTCCATAGTTTCTTGTTTAGTAAAAAGAAAATTGGTTGCCTTATCCACTATCGAAGCAGAATATATTGCAGTTGATAGTTGTTGTGCTCAAATTCTTTGGATGTGAAACAAACTCTTTGTGATTTTGGATTAAAGTTTGCTTTTGTGATAATACTAGTGCTATTAGTTTGACTAAAATTCCTATACATCATTCTAGGACTAAGCATATTGATATTAGGCATTATTTTATTAGAGAGCATGTGCAAAATGATAATATTACTCCTTGAATTTGTAGACTCTAATAATCAATTAGCAGATATTTTTACCAAGTCTTTGAATGAAGAAAACTTTTGCAAAATAGGCTTGAGCTCAGTATTATTCGTTGTGATCCCTCTTGATTTTATAATTTTATTTGTTAAATCTTTTAGAAGCATTTTGATAAGGGGAAATATAGAAAGCATGCGTTAATATTCTTAAGGGGAGTTGTGCTAATTTATGTTCATGTTTTTAAGGGAAACATTTATGTAGTTCTAATTTTTCTAATTATTCCTTTTTGATGATTCCAAAGGGAGAAGTTTAAGAAAAATATGCTATAAATTTGTTATGATTTTTGATTGTATTAATTAGGGGAGAATTTATTTTTTGGAGTGAATTTCAAGAATGATTTATAGTGATATGTTGAATTTTATTATGTGCTAACATATGGGTTTACATCTGTATTTCAAGCTATTTTTCTTGAATGGTTTTTCATCATCAAAAATGGGGAGATTGTTGGCTTTTCGGCCCTTAATCTCAAATTAATTAATTTTAGTTAATTAATTAATGAATGTTTTGATGATAACAAACTTAATTTTTAATTACTGAAAATTTTAGTGTTTTAATATGTCCATAACATAGAGCTTGGAACAACGATTGCAACACCTTTTGAATCACTCAAATCAGAGCTAAACGAAGAAGTTATGACCGAAACGAGGTTTTATCGAAAAATACCCGTGGCGATGACATGGCGACTGAGTCAGCATCAATGACCAATCCGGTGACGACACGTGGAGCTTTGGGAGAGTGACACATGGGGCTTTTGGTTATTTTAAATATATATATATATATATATATATATATATATTATTTTATTAAAAAAATGAAATTTAAAAGAAATTTAAAAGAAAAATAATTTAATATTATTTTATGTTTGTGTCTAACGGCTAGTTTTTTACACATGGTATGTTTTTTTATTTTTGGATTGACTTTAAAAGAATGAATTTAAAAAGAAAATGAATTAAAAGAAAAATAAATTTAATATTATTTTATGTTTGTGTCTAACGGCTAGTTTTTGACACATGATATATTTTTTTTATTTTTGGATTAATTTTAAAAATAAAATGAATTTCAAAAGAAAATGAATTTAATATTATATTTTGTTTGTATCTAATGACTAGTTTAGTTTAAAATCTCCACCATTGATTTTTCTTTTCCAAAATCCAATGATCCAAATTAATTGTGGTTTCTAAAAATTTTCCATCTCTATATAAACCATCTCCCTCTCCAAATTTTGTACTAACAAATTTTACATTTCATAATCCTCCAAAACTCAAAAGTTTCCATTGTTTACTCTCTCTAAGCTCTCAATTTTTTTCTTTTCATCTTATTCTTGAGAGAGTGTTATTGTATTGTAAGGATAAATTTGTTGAGTGCTTAAATTTGTAAATCCATTCTAGTGAGAGTTGTATTGTGTTCAAAAATTCCAACATTTTTTAACGGTTTGATCCTAAACAGTGGAAAGGATCGGGTTTGCTCTTAAACCTGTAAAAGGAGTGGTGGTGTAACGGTTGGGCTCTAATCCGTGGAAAGAGTCGGAAATATTTTATTCATATTCCCAAGAGGCGCTTGGGGAGTGGAGTAGGTCGAGTTTGACCGAACCACTATAAAAATTACGGTGTTCTTCTTCTCTAACTCTTTCCTTTTTATTTTTGCAATTATTTAAGCAATTTATTCTATGTTTTAGTTTGTTTTTACTCATTTGCTAAACTTTGATAGAATTAAATTATCACATTTTTTGTCATCTTATTTGTTGCATAAATTGAATTTTTCTTATTATTTATGTATTAATTAGTTTAATTGGGTTAATTTTTTTTAAAAAATTATTTAACCCTATTCACCCCCCCCCCCCCCCTTTAGAGTTGCCATATCGATCCAACATATGTGTATACGAAAGAGGTGTATACATAACTAGATGTACAAAAAAGGTACATACTTAGTAGGTTAGGTGTATGCTAAAAAGGTGTATACTTAACCAGGTGTACGAAAGAGGTACACATTCAGTAGGTTATGTGTATACGAAAAAGGTGTATACATAACTAGATGTACGAAAGAGATGCATATTCAGTGGGTTATATATATACGAAAGAGGTGTGTATGTAACCATGTGTACGAGAGAGGTACACATTAAGTGGGTTATGTGTATACGAAAGAGGTGTATGTATAACCATGCGTATGTAAGAGATTTTGTTTCCTTCGGGATTCACTAGAGGTTGCGGGTCCTACAGGACTTACTAGAGGTAGTGGACATACTTAACTACAATAGTATAGAAATAAGTTTTTCATGCATGTATGAGTCTCATGAGGACTAGAGTAGTTTATATGTTCCACTTGAGGTAGGCATCTAGATGATATAGATGCCTAGCCTGGCCCCAGTAATGGGGTTACTTATTGAGTATTTTTATACTCACCCTTTCTCATGTTTATGTTTTAGGTAAGAGTAGGGACGCACTGGCGAGTGACAAGCAGAATCCGTGATTGAGCCACTGGGATCAGTTTTATGCTTCCACTCAGGATGTTTAGATTTCTTTAATGTTTTTCCACTTCTATTCTTCATGTTTGAAACTTACTGATTAGTATTCGTTTCCAAACTTTTACAGTTTTCTAGACTCATTATATTTCTAAATATGATTTATGGGTACCCTGTTATTTGACTTTTATTTAGTTTTAAGGAAAATATTTTATTTGACTATATTTATTTAGCATTTATTTCACCATAAAAAAGTGTCGTTTTAAGTTTCATGCATGCATGTATTTCAGTAACAGCCTAACTTAAGTCCTAGGGAGTCGGGTCATGACACTCGATGCTCGATGGGATACTCAATGCTCGATGGCTTGACCCTTTCTCAATCGCTCATACTCAATGCTCGATGGCTTGACCCTTCCTCAATCGCTCATACTCAATGCTCGAACCTTCATCGGTCTCTCATACTCGACACTCAGCAACATTTACTTGATACCCGGCTTATGATTAATCGATGCTTAGCCACCACTCTTTACAACTAACACTTAACCAGAAAATTCTTTTTGTAAGGCTAGACTAATAAGTATCCGAGAGCTAAGTTTCTCATACTTAGACATTTTTCCTTCTTCAAACTTATCCTTTACCCCAAAACTCACTATTTCTTTCTAACTTAAATATTTAACCCCATTACTTTGCTTAACTCAAACAATAAACATAATTAAAAATAGAAAGTAAGATGTGAGTTTTATAGTATGGGTACGTTTATTTAATGCAACATAAGTCTGAGTCATTTGAAAAGTTCAAAGAATTCAAGGCTAAAGTTCAAAACGCATTAAATAAAACGATAAAAACACTTCGATCTGATGGAGGTGGAGAGTTTTTGGATTCATTATTCCAGAACTATATGATAGAACATGGAATAGTTTGCCAACTCTCAGCACCTAGTACACCTCAAAAGAATGGTGTATCAAAGAGGACAAATTGAACCCTGTTAGACATGGTTCGGTCTATGATGAGTTACGCTTCATTACTTGACTTGTTTTGGGGTTATGCAGGAGAGACTGCAGCTTATATCCTAAATTGTGTTCCCTCCAAGAGTATTGCTAGAACACATTTGGAGTTATGGAATGATCGTAAAGTTAGTTTACGTCATTTCAGAATTTGGGGTTGCCCGACACATGTGCTTGAAGCTAATCCTAAGAAACTGGAACCACGTTCAAGGTTATGCCTATTTGTAGGCTACCCCAAGGAAACGAGAGGTGGTTATTTTAATGATCCTAAAGAAAACAAAATGTTTGTATCGATAAATACTACTTTTCTTGAGGAGGATCATGTAAGGGAGCACAGACTTAGAAGCAAAATCGTGTTGAATGAGCTTTCCAAAGAAACTACCGAATCTTCAACAAGAGTTGTTAAAGAGCCTAAGGGTTGTGAACCCACCTATTCGCTATATGGGTTTAACTGAAATCCTAGCTATTGTAGCTTAGGCGAGGTTGAGGATATATTGTCTTATAAAAAGACAATGGAGGATGTTGACAGAGATGAATGAATCAAAGCAATGGATCTCGAAATGGAGTCTATGTACTTCAATTCAGTGTGGGATCTTGTAGATTAACCTGATGGGGGTTAAACCTATAGGTTGCAAATGGATCTATAAGAGAAAACAGGGTGCTGATGGGAAGGTGAAAACCTTCAAGGCTAGACTGGTGGTAAAGGGTTATACCCAGATAGAGGAAGTCGACTATGAGGAGACTTTCTCGCCTGTTTCCATGTTGAAGTCTATCCGGATCCTCCTATCCATTGCCTTATATTATGACTACGAGATTTGGAAAATGGATGTCAAGACTGCTTTTCTAAATGGCAATCTTCAGGAGACAATTTATATGGTGCACAAGGATTCATAGTCCAAAATCAAGAGCAAAAGGTTTGTAAGATTAATCGATCCATTTATGGACTGAAACAGGAATTTCGATCTTGGAATATAAGGTTTGATACTACGATCAAACCTTATAGCTTTGATCAGAATGTTGATGAGCCTTTGTCTACAAGAAGATCATCAACAATTCAGTAGTTTTCTTAGTGTTGTATGTAGATGATATCCTACTTATTGGGAATGACATAGGCTTACGAATTACAGTTAAGAACTGGCTAGCGACCCAATTCTAAATGAAAGATTTTTTTCTTGATGTTTAGATCTTTCGAGATCGAAAGAAAAAAATGCTAGCACAGTCTCAGGCATCGTATATTGACAAGATGTTGATCAAGTATTGGATGCAGAACTCCAAGAGGGGCTTATTTCCTTTCAGGCATGGAGTTACTTTGTCTAAGGAACAGTGTCCTAAGACACCTCAAGAGGTTGAGGAAATGAGACGGGTCCCCTATGCATCTGCCGTGAGTAGTTTGATGTATGCGATGTTATGTACTAGATCTGACATCTGTTATGCAGTGGGGATAGTCAATAGTGAAAGAAATCGAACTTGAGATTTCCATAAGCAGCGGAACAAGACAATTCCAAATTACAATCATTAATCGACTATACATTTACAGTCGACTTCAAACATAAACGGTTATGCAAATTATAGAGAAATTACAGCATGAAACAATACAAATGTACAAAGAGAACTACACACACATATACAGTAACGTCTCCAAGCTCTGATGTGTGACTCAGATCGAAAAACCGCAACCACGAGCGCTCGATCTACACGACTGCAACACCACGCGAACATAGCATGAACTCTTCGTGCTTGTCCTCAATGATCTCTTTGGTCACGATCTCCTCCGCAACACCATGAATGGAAACCTCCAAAGCACCACGAACGGTCTCCAGTAAACCTCGACGGTGTCGAGTTGAGTCTGACACCACCAACAAGGCCATCTTGGAATTCTCAGTGTGAGAATCCAAAGGGTGGGCTCTATTCGGACTTGGTGTGAGGTAGATGAACGGAGGGAAGAACGATCGCGTACACGACTGGGCAAGTGGGAGAAGTTGGAGACCTATCGTATAGGTTGATGCCCAATCGTTTAGATAAAAACTAATGTGATCATCTAGCAAAAGCTATGGCGATCGTTTAGTTCGATAGACTCTACATTACCTTGGGCTAGCGATCGTTTAGCAAAGCTATGCGATTGTTTAGTAAACATTGCACGATTGTTTAGCTAGCACCTGCATGATCGTTTAGCTCAGCCCAGCCATCGTTTAGTAAATTTGTATTTACTTAACGATCACTGTTAGTTTTTTTTCGTGGAGAGAAAACTCAAAATTCTTTTTCAAACTTTTATTAAACACTTTCTTTTTTAAAATAGGAAACCATTTTTTCTTTAAAACCTCACAGTTACCATGATCAATAACCACCAACTACATTTGGTTATTTAAAAGAAAAAGTATTAATTATCTAATAATTAATATTATTATAAACATAAATGATAACCAACTTATCATACAATATTTATAATCTATAGTTTTAATATTTCATCTCATGAAATATATAAACCATAGTTCTTTTTCTATTCCATGGTACTTAATGTAAATCTCATTTACATCAATCCTCCACTAGATGTATCTCATACATCATACCGATTATATCACATATAATCAAAAAACCTCTTGTCAATTTGACATTTCAAATCAACACTAAGAACTTGATCCTTCAACAGAATCCAAGCTACCAAGGGGATCTCATGGACTTGTAGATTCGAAGCTCCAACGGTACGTGAATAACTGACTAAACTCTTTAGTCACGAAATCCACCATCTGTTAACTGCCAGACACTCCACTAAAGGCCGACAACTAAACTCTCCTCACTACAAATATATTATGTGTCCATCTTAACTAATCAGCAGTACGACAACCATTCACAGATCGCTTATAAGTATAACGAGGCCAATAACTGTTACGCCTCTGTAGTTACATCTGTCACCTTAAGTACCACTGATCCCTCTAATGAACATAAATCATAGTCCTACTATGACTAGGTCTTCTCTTCCAAAGAGAAGTTGTGGCCACTATGTTCAAGCCTCAGAATCAGCCCTTAAGGGAGCAATCTCTCTACTTATCCCTGCTTTGGGAAAGGAATGAATTCCATATTGTGGATTGAGTTCCCAGCTCCCAGATCAGACAAGTCCCCAAAAAGGTAGGTATGTTGAGTTGGCAATCTGGCCACTTTCACCCATACTAATCAAAGGACCGCCCTTAAAGGTAAGAGTTCACAAAACACTGAGGATTGAGGTCGTGTTACTTATGGTTGTTTAGGTGAGATGCAAGTCTCTAGTATCAACGGTGTTATATACAGAGTCTAGTCATCTCGTGGTCAAGGTCTTATACAAACTTTTTGTATAGGACACCTCCGCTCCACGTCTCCACACGAATGGTCAAGATCAACCATCTGTAGTAGTTTACAACACTTGCAAACCTCTACAAAGCGGGCCGTATCCGTAGCTGTCTCTTATACACATCTAGATGTGTATAAGAGACAGATCTTGCGTTGATCCGAGTGCCTTGCCTTTCTTTTGGTTTGCCCCCACGTGTATCATGTGGACATCCAACTACGGGTAAGTACCTTTCACAACCTAACTCTTATCAACATGGGTTCTCCATTGCGTTGACAGTGGAGTTGTTATTTTCAAATATTATATATATATATATATATGTAAAATAAGTCATGCGATGGTCATAGAATGCATTATAAAGAGAGTTTGAAAGAAAGCTAGCAAACTCCTAACTTCTAGAAATATTTCTTGAGGTGACTATCTTAAGATTTAATTTGACTAGAGTATAGACGAAAGAGATAGAAGCATATTTTTCATCATTGAAATCATACTTGGTAAAGAAACAACATTCGGTAAATTAATAAATTTATCACTCGGAAAATGATTGCAGTAATCAGGGAGGATGTGGTGATAAAGCTTTGAAAAATGAAATACAATGTGATAGCGCACAATTTGAAATAAAGATAAGGAAGAGTACACCCCCAAATTTTGCGCTGTCGCCCGCATTGAGTATTGATGCATCCATTCTTGCGGCGATCTTTGCTTCTGTGGATTGTGATGATGGAATCAGAATATTTGCTTCTTCTTGTAGTAGCTCCGCAATCTTGTACCTTAATCCTTGTAAACGGACAAAGAGAGGGTCAAATGATTTCAAAACAAAACAACAAGTTTTTTTTTAGAGGGGAAAAAAAGTAAAATACAGATAGTAGTAATGTGACGAAGAGTTAAATGTTCAAGAGTTGAGTAAGGGATATTCTGGGTTTTTCAACTTTGCGGAGGTTGTTTTTAGCTGAAAATCTCCTCCGCAATATTCTTTGATCCGTTGTCCATTAACTTTAAATGTTCGACTGCCATCCTCGGTGATTAGTTCCACCGCACCATGTGGAAATACTTCTTTGATGATGGAGGGACCAGACCAGCGTGATTTTAATTTTCCTAGGAAGAGCCGCAATCTTGAATTGAAGAGTAAGACCTTCTGCCTGATTTGGAGGTTTCTAGCGCATATGCGTTTATCATGCCAGCGCTTGGTGCGCTCTTTATAAATCTTCGCATTCTCATATGCTTTGATCCTCCATTCTTCAAGCTCGACCAATTGCAGTTTTTGCACTTCTCCTACTTTCTTTAAATCAAAATTCAGTTTCTATACCACCCATAATACTTTATACTCCAACTCCAAAGGCAGATGACATGCCTTGCCAAATACCAACGCATAGAGAGACAGACCTATTGGTGTTTTAAATGCGGTCTGGCATGCCCATAATGCATCATCAAGCTTCATGGCCCAATTCTTCCACAAAGATTTTACTACCTTCTCAAGTATCAATTTAATTTCACGATTGGACACATCAGCCTGGCCATTTATTTGTGGGTGGTATGCAGTGGCCACCTTGTGGAGAAGATTGTACTTACGCAGCAACTCATTTATATTGTGGTTGACAAAGTGTGACCCTTCATCACTTATGATGTCACGGGGAGTGCCAAAATGAGTGAAAATAATTTTCTTGAGGAACTGGGAGACTATCGCCATATCACTTGCGGTGCATGCAATTGCCTCTACCCACTTAGAAACGTAATTGACGGCCAATAAGATATAATTCTTGCCATGCAAAGGAAGGGAATGGTCCCATGAAATACAATCCCCAAACGTCAATAATCCACATCAAGTAGTGTTCATTGGCATTGCGTTCTTCCATGAAATGCTACCAGGTGGCGTTGTACACGACTACATTTCGTTGCGTAGTTCAGCAAAATCTTGAATAATGAAGGCCAAAAAAGAATACTTTGCAAAACTTGGCTCCAGTATGTTGTCCTCCAAAGTGGCCCTCCATAATGGCGAAATCGTGGCACATATGACAATATGCAGTTGTTGAGCGCATTTGGTTACGGACATAAGTTTGAACGATATTTGGTTTGCCCTCTTTTATACAGATTCGGCTCATCCCAATAATATGGCTGCATTTCATGCTTGAGGCTTCTTCTGTTGTGGATAGTTTATCCTCAGGAATTGATTCACAAACCAAATAATTTAACGGATTCTGCATACCTAGAGCAATCTCATGTGACAGCTGCCTCGTCCAGGAAACGCAGCACCTCACTCAGATCGTGCGGTCAACCCTGAATTTTCCAGTTGGAAAGTGACCTGCGATTTGATCTCGTCCCCTCGAATCAATATCGATATCAACATTCTTTAAGAGAAGGAACCCATCTGAGTGAAACCTTCGGCTTTCAATCAAAATTATTTGATTGATCGGCCGGGATCAGTAAGTGAAAATGAGACCTTGAGGTCAAATAGATATGCACCGAAATTTTGTTCGAACGCAAAAATCACAGCTAGGAGTTCTTTTTCAGTGGTGGTATAATTGACTTGAGCAGGGTTCAGAGTTTTACTCGTATATGCGATAGGGTGCAAAATGGTTTTCTTCTTTTGTGCTAATGCGGCTCCCATCGCATACCCGCTTATATCACACATGATTTCGAACGGTAGTGTCCAATCCGACGCAACCAAGACGGGCGCGATAATCAGTGCATCTTTTAAAACTCGAAATATGTTGAGGCAATTGTTGTCAAATTCAAACCTTCTGTTCGCCTCTAACAATGCACTTAGTGGTCGTGCTATTTTAGAAAAGTCCTTGACGAATCGTCTGTAAAATTTAGCGTGCCCCAAGAAGCTCCGCACAGCCTTCACGCTTGTTGGAGGTGGAAGCTTTTCAATTGCGTGGATCTTTGCTTTGTCCACCTCCAACCCTTCTCAGGAGACTGTGTTCGAACACTATACCCTCTTTCACCATGAAGTGACATTTATCCCAGTTGAGCATCAGGTTCGTCTCTTCACATCTTTTTAGAATTTTCTCCAAATTTGCCAAGCAGACTTCATAAGTGTTCCCATAAATGGAGAAGTCATCCATAAATATTTCCACTGAGTCCTCGAGATAATCTGAAAAGATCGCCATCATGCACCTTTGGAACGTGCTTGGTGCATTGCAGAGGCCAAACGGCATGCGGCGAAAAGCGAATGTCTCATATGGGTAGGTGAATGTGGTCTTGTCTTGGTCTTTAGAAGCTATCATGATTGATTGTACCTGGTATATCCATCCAAAAAGCAATAAAAGCCATTCCCTGCTAGTCTATCTAGCATTTGATCAATGAATGGCAGAGGGAAGTGATCTTTCTTTGTAGCCGCATTCAATTTGCGGTAGTCCATACATATGCACCATCCAGTGATGGTTCTTTGTAGTATTAATTCATTGTTCTCATAGGGAACTACCGTCATTCCGCCCTTCTTCGACACACATTGCACGGGGTTGACCCATGTGCTATCTGCAATGGGATAGATAATGCCCGCATCCAACCACTTGATAATCTCCTTTTTGACGAATTCCTTCATCGCAGGGTTAAGTTTGCGTTGATTTTCAATAGTTGCTTTGTGGTCGTCCTCAAGACGAATGTGGTGCATGCAGTACGCGGGGCTAATTCCTCTGATGTCAGTGAGCTTCAAACCAATTGCTCGCACATGTTTCTTGAGAATGCTCATCACTGCATTCTCTTGATCTGCGTTGAGTGCAGAGGAAATAATCACTAGCAACTTCTCATCCTACCCCAGAAATACGTACTTCAAATGTGTTGGTAGGGCTTTTAGTTCAAGGGTTGGTGGTTCCACGAGAGAAGGTTGCGTTATTTTTCTTTCTTCTTTTGGCTCTTCTTCATGCGTTGCGATCGATCCTTCTTATTTGTTTGTTTTTGCTACAATCGTATTGGAGGCTACTACGGATGCGTTGGCATCCTCTTCGTCACACTCTTCATCAGACTTTTCTTTTTCAATCAAATTCAGGTCATCATTAGAATCTTGCAGGTCTTCCTCATCAGGAAATTTCATGGCATGAATTATATTAAACTTGATCTTCTGTCCGTTTATGCTCAAAGTGATTTCTCCCTTGTGCACATCAATTTGAGCACAACACGTTGATAGGAAGGGTCGCCCCAAAATGATGGGCACATCTTCTGTCTCTTATACACATCTAGATGTGTATAAGAGACAGGTTTAGAATGATGAAGTCAGCTGGTAAAATAAATTTATCAATCGTGATCAGCACATCCTTCACCTTACCTTCTGGATGAACCAGAGATCTATTTGCTATTGGAGAGTCACGGAGGTGGGTACAAGTTGCCCCACATTTAATTGTCGAAAGGTTGACAGCGACATCAAATTTATGCTGGCCCCCGAGTCACACAGGGCTTGCCTAATGTAGAGTCCTCCTATGGAGCAAGGAATAGTGAAGCTTCCAGGGTTGCTCATCTTCGGTGGGATAATAGATTTGGAACTTTGCGTTAATGCCACCGTGGCAAATTTTCCAGTGCCTCTTTTTTTAGTTACCATGTCCTTCAAAAACACTGCATAGGCAGGAATTTCCTAAATCGCTTCACTGAAAGGAATGTTAACATGTAATTGCTTTAACTTAGATAAGAAGCGTTGGTACTGTACCTCTTCGTTTTTCTTCTTTCTTAACCTCTGAGGGAAAGGTGGTAACTAGACTTTTACGGTTCCTGTTTCATTCGACTTTGAGGTCGATGCAACCTCAGGTTCCACTGCTTCATTCTCTTTTTCTTCTTCTTGCGTTACCGCAATCTCAGGCTCAGTTGCGATGGAAGTTGTTCTACTCTAATCCTTCCTTTCTCCCTCCATAGTCTTTCCACTGTGCAATGTCACAGCCTGACATTGCTCCTTACCTGATCCCCCTGGAATGCGTGGAAACTCGGTTGAACTTGGCAACGTCCCTTGCGGTCTACCTTTCAGCTCACTCGCAATTTGGCCCATTTGCAATTCCAGGTTGCGGATGGATGTAGCATGACTCTGAAGCACTGTCTCGTTTTTCTCTATATATTGCTTCAATAGGCTCTCTAGAGAGGAAGATTGTGTTGGTTGTTTTGAGCTACTTACTTAATTGCTCAGTTGACCGTTGTTGCATTGAAAGAATCCTAGTGGCCCTTCTTTCTGCGCCACTGATTGAAAATTTTGTTGTTGATTCTTCCAAGAAAAATTAAGGTGGTTTCTCCACCCAGGGTTGTAAGTGTTTTGAAAAGGGATTATTCTTTACAAAATATACAGACTGTGGATTTTGCGTGTAATCCTCCATCGCATGCCCATCACCGCAAGTCACACACCTTGCGGTGTTTTGACTTATTGCGTTGATTTGCCCACCGTGCGGTGTTGGGCTACTAATCGCCATTCTTTGAATCGAATTCATCATTGTAGTCATTTGGTTTTGTAACAAAACAATGGCACCGTTATTAGCGTCAGAATCTTTGAGTCTCAATCTCTGGTCACTCTCCCGCCAATCTTCATGGTTCTTGGAGATGCGGTCCAGAATATTCTTCGCCTCCTCATAAGTTTTGTCAAGCAGACCACCAGTGGCTGCTGCATTGGGAACGGTCTCCTCATAAATTTGAAGGCAGTCTGGTAGCCCATTATGCGGACAATCTTGGACCAACCTTTTAAACCTTGCCCAAGCGTCGCTGAGCAATTCGTCCATGTCTTGTTCAAAATTAGTAATAAGCTTTCTTCGTCTTGCGTTCTCGGTAGGTGGAAAATACTTTTTCACGAATTCTCCACTACCTGCCCCTAAGAAGTAATCTCTCCTGGTTCTAACAAATAAGCCCATTTCCTAGCCTGATCATAGAGAGAAAATGGGAATAACGTTAATTGAACTTCTTCAGCAGAGATGTTCGAAAACACAAAAGTTTTACAGATTTCAATAAAACTTCGGAGGTGGGCATGCGGATCTCTCCTGGTTCAAAGGTCTTTAGTAGAGTGCCCGACAGTTAACAAATTTAGTAGATAATATGCTCGACAGTTTTGGTAGCTCAAAAGGATTTAGTTGAGAATCAGATTTTGGGTTAATTTGAAATGTTCAAATTAATAAGAGAGAATTTAATTATATATGATATAAATTAATTCAATTATATATGATATAATTGACATGATGTATATGATACATTACAGTTTAATTGGAGGAACAAATATTTGAATATGATTCAAATATATTTTCTATGAATAAGATTCATAGTTGTTACATTATTTAATATAAATATTTAAATGCCATAAAATAGAGAAAAATAACTATAGTTTATATTGTATATGATGCAATATTAAAATTATAGGTTACAAATATAATATGATAAGTTGGTTATCATATTTATTTATATTCTTAATTATTTGATAATTGATCCCTTTTTCTCTCTAACCATCTTAGTGGGAGGTTAGTTGGTTTTTTATGGTAAATGGAATGAATAAAATAAGATTTTATTATATTCTAGAAAAGAGTTACGCGAATTGTGGAAATTCTATACGATACGTTGAGAGAGCCTATACGATAGTCTCTTCGCCTAAACGATTGAAGTAATTTTCTATGTGATAGAGTGTGTTCTTCCTTCAATCATCTTCCTCCTCTAACCTCCTAAACTCCTTCCTAACCCAAATAGCCAGAGCCCACCACTCCTGGGTTCTCACCCCGAGAATACCAAGGTTACCATGTTGTAGTGTCCTCTCCCTTTTGGTTCCAGTTCTTGTTGCTGTTCGAGGAGTTTTGTTGTTGTTCGAAGCATTCGTGATTGTATGAGGGATTTACTTGAAGAATAATTCTTCAAAGGTATAATCTTTAAACCCTTATTTCTTATTAAAAAAACATGTTTAATTTATGTTTTGATGCATAACCTGTACTGTTTTACTGTAAATATTTGTTTCAATCAAAATGGGATTTCAACGATCTGCTTCTACTCATAGGTTCTTTGTAAAATGAGTTCCTTCAAATCCTTCACGCGACCTTCCTGCCTCCCCCTTTAAATTTATTTTTTCGAAACCCCTCAGCTGCCAACCCACCCCCTCATCGCTACCTATGCCGTGCGCCGCTTGCTGTTCCCTCTTCTTTGTGTCACTGCTCGTCCCTTTGCCCAGTAGTCCGCATCGCCGCTTCCTTTTGCAGCCCCCTTCTTCTTCGTTCACGCTGCCCACACCCTATGTTCACTATCAGCCGCTACACGTCCGTGCTACAACTTGACAAGTAAATTAGCTGTTGCTGCCAGCCGATCCCACTAACCGCTACGGGATTCACCAGAGGTTTTTGTTTCCTTTGGGATTCACCAGAGGTTATGTTTCCTTCGGGATTCACTTGAGGTTATGTTTCCTACGGGATTCGCAGAGGTGGTGAGCTCCTTCCGGACTTCACCAAATGTTTATGTTTCCTTCGGGATTCACTAGAGGTTGTGGATACTTTTAAACTACAGTAGGGTGGACTCAACTAGTCATTTATTTTTCGTTCCATGATAACTAGAGGATTATGTACATCCCACTAGAGGATGGCATCTAGAGGACATAGATGCTTAGCCCGGGGGCTACTTACTAAGCATTTTATACTCATCCTTTTCATGCTTATTTTTTTCAAGTGAGGGTAAGGACACGTCGGTGAATGACAAGTAGAATCTGCGATCGGGCTACTGGGACGAGTCATATGCTTCTACTCATGTTTTTAAGATTTTCTTTTCGTGTTTTTAATTTCTGGTCTTCATATTTGGATCTCACAATTTTAATATTTGCATTTTTTACTTTTAAGGAAAATTTCTAGATTTGTTTTATGATTTTTTTTTTTGTTGGGTATCCTGTGACTTGGATTTCAATTAATTTATTTTAATGACATTATTTAATTTACATTATTCATTTGGTTTTCATTAAGCTATGAATAGATATCGTTTATTTCATGCATGCATGTTTATAGTAACGACATAGCTTAAATCCTAGAGAGTTGGGTTGTTACACTTGGTATTAGAGCCCATGTTTTGGGTTCTGAAGATTGACTTACTACGTGAGTCTAGTTAGTCTCTGTGACTCAGTAACAGATTCCTCGTCATCGCCAAGTATGTTTTACTAGTAATAGTTCTCAGTATGTAATGCATGAGACTAGTTGATGTAATGCTTTAGTAAACATGCTTTCTTGATAAGGTATCTAGTAGGAGTTGATCTTTAGGTACATGTCGGGACATGGAACCTAAGCTGAGAGTGAAGAGGACAGTTAGAAGAGCGATTCGAGACCCCCCAGTGCAACACCCACAAGTCCAGGACCCTCCCCCGTCAGGGGTGCAGGAAGAGGGAGCCGAAGGAAGTCAAATGTCTCGACACCTAAAAACCCACCTATGGCTCAAATGGATGAAAAGGTGATGGAAGCAAGAATTGGGGAAGCTGTTGTATTATCCTTGATGAAGAGAATACAAGACTTGATCTGTAGTACAACGACAGGGCAAAATGCTCAAAATCAGACTCAATAGGAATCGATACCAGCACCTGAACCTAATCGCAAAACCAGAACATGCAGAACCTATCCCTTAAAGCTAAAACCTTGAGAGATTTCAGGAAGTTTGACCCTCGTACCTTCGATGGGTTGTTGAAGGATCCAAAGAAGGCAAGGATGTGGTTATCCTCTATTGAAACAGTCTTTCGTTACATGAAGTGTCAAAAGTAACACGAGCTCCGATGAGTAGTTTTTGTGTTGACAGAAAGACCGAAATATGGTGGCATTCAGCAAAGAAGATGATTGACACAAGTGGAGGACTTGCGATGTGGGATCAGTTTAAGGAACGTGTTCACGAGAAGTATTTCTCTGCCAACACTTCGTATAGCAAGCAAGCTGAATTCCTGAATTTGAAGCAGGGGTTATGTTAATAGAAGAATATGAGCAAGAATTTGACAAGTTGTCCCACTTTACCCCTGAGCTGATAGCCACTGAGGCAGCGAGGATAGGGAGGTCCCTTCAGTGTCTGAGGAGTGGATTGTGAGATATAGTGCATGCTCTTGACCTCAAGACTTACATTGCGGAACTGCAAGCAATCATAAGTATTGACACTGATTCCCAGAAGAGATAAGAGTACAACAAGTCGTAGAATTGGGACCTCTATAGGTCAGAGAAGGAAGGCCAAGCCGAGAGCTTCTGAGCCTCAACAAAATAACCAAAATACGAGTAATGCTTCACATCAGTGGGCACAATAGGGCTCTCAA
The DNA here is from genome assembly GCF_009727055.1 of Benincasa hispida. Taxonomy (NCBI): domain Eukaryota; kingdom Viridiplantae; phylum Streptophyta; class Magnoliopsida; order Cucurbitales; family Cucurbitaceae; genus Benincasa; species Benincasa hispida. Next base: position 54,060,265 of record NC_052360.1, on the reverse strand, counting down.
GTGGTAACTGTTAGAGAAGATAAGCCGGTCTGTTCAACTTATGGTAGACACCATTGGCGACGTTGTTTGACCGGTACTGGAGTTTTTCCACTGTAGCTAGAGGGGGCACATGTTGGAGAAATGTCCAAGGAAGAATGTGTATAAAAATAGGGGCCAACCTTCAAGGTCATATCAGGGAGGCCCAAGCCGTCAATAGCAACAGGGTAGAGTGTTTTCCACCACTCGGCGTGAGGTCAAGAAGTTCAACACAGTTGTGATAGGTACGCTTCCCATCTTGGGAAATTATGTGTTAGTTTTGTTTGACTCCGGTTCATCGCACTCATTCATATGATCAACATTTATAAAACATGCCATGTTAGGATCAGGACTCTTACAATATGCTCTGTCAGTTTCCAATCCATCAGTAGAAATCATGTTAGCTACTGAAAAGATAAAGGCATGTCAGGTAGAAATAGTGAATCATGCCTTAGATGTGAACCTGATAGTTCTAAACATGCATGATTTTCATGTGATATTGGCCATGGATTGGCCAGCTGCTCATCATGCCAGCATAGACTACTCTTACAAGGAGGTTATTTTTAATCCTCCTAAGAAAGCCAGCTTTAAGTTTAAAGGGGCTGGGACTGTGGTCTTGCCCAAGATGATTTCAGCTTTGAAGGCCCATAAGTTGTTTGATCAAGGTGCTTAGGTATCTTGGCCAGTGTGGTTGACACTATAATGGTTGAGGTCTCCTTTACTTTAGAGCCAATAGTAAGAGACTACCCAGATGTTTTTCTAGAGGATCTCTTAGGTTTGCCGTCTCAGCGGGAAATAGATTTTGCTATCGAGTTGGAGCCTGGCACAACTTCTATCTCGAAGGCTCCATACAAGGTGGCTCCAATTGAATTGAAAGAGCTTAAGGTTCAGTTACAAGAGTGTTTGGATAAGGGTTTCATATGCCCAAGTATGTCACCGAGGGGTGCACCAGTACTTTTCGTGAAAAAGAAGGATGGATCATTGTGTCTTTGCATTGCCTACAAGGAGTTAAATAAAAGTGACTATAAAGAATAAGTACCCACTTCCTATGATTGTTGACTTGTTCGAGCTATTGAAGGGAGCTACAGTGTTGTCCAAGATTGATCTTCAGTCAGGATACCATCAGTTGAGGATAAAGGACAATGATATACCCAAGACCGCCTTTCGTTCCAGGTATGGGAATTATGAGTTCATCATAATGTCGTTCGGTTTGACGAATGCTCCAACAGTATTTATGGACCTAATGAATAAGATGTTCAAGGAATTCCTTGACACTTTTGTGATAGTTTTCATCGATGATATCTTGGTTTGTTCCAAGACAGAGGCAAAACATGAGGAGCATTTACGAAAAGTTTTGGAGACTTTGAGGGAAAATAAGTTGTACGCTATGTTTTCTAAATGTGAGTTTTGGTTGAAGCATGTGTCCTTTCTAGGACATGTGGTGTTAAAGGAAAGAGTCTCTATGGATCCCGCAAAGATTGAGGTAGTTACGAGCTAGTCATGCCCAACCACAGTCAGCAAGGTGCACAGTTTCTTGGGGTTAGTATGCTACTTCTGGCGGTTTGTGAAGGATTTGTCTCGTATAGCCACTCTCTTGACTCAGTTGACTAGGAAGGGAGCTTCTTTTGTCTGGAATAAGGCTTGTGACAATAGTTTCCAAAATTTCAAGCAGAATTTAGTTTCAGCAACCGTTCTTATAGTATCAGACAGATCAGGCAGTTTTGTTATCTATAATGATGCCTCCAAGAAAGGATTGGGATTCATGCTAATGCAGCAAGGTAAAGTAGTTGCTTATGCCTTTTATCAATTGAAGAATCATGAACGAAACTACCCCACCCATGATTTGGAATTGGCAGCAGTGATTTTTGCTTTAAAGATCTGGAGACATTATTTATATGGAGAAAAGATACAGATTTTCACCGACCATAAGAGTTTAAAACACTTCTTCACTCAAAAGGAGTTGAACATGAAACAGCGTAGGTGGTTGGAGTTGGTGAAGGATTATGATTGTGAGGTTTTGTACCATTCAAGAAGCGAATGTAGTAGCATATGCTTTAAAAAGGAAGGTAGCTCATTCAGTAGCCCTTATTATTAGACAGACTCATTTATGTAAGGATCTTGAATAGGCTGAGATTGCAGTAGTAGTGGAGGAAGTCACAACACAGTTTGCACAATTGTCGGGCAACCTAGTTTAAGGAAGAGGATTATCAATGCTCAGTGGAGTGATCCTTACCTGGTTGAGAAAGTTTGCAAGGAGGAGTCAGGGAAGGGTGGTGAGTTCTCTATACTCATGGAGAATGATTTTCTTTAACAGGGAGGCTTATGCATACCGACAAGTAGTGACCTTAAGAACAATTTGTTGTTGGAAGCTCATAGTTCCCCATTTTCAATACATTATGGCAGTACCAAGATGTACCAGGACTTGAAGCATTGCTACTGGTGGAATGACATGAAAAGAGAGATAGTTGAGTTCATTAGTAAGTGCTTGGTATGCCAGAAAGTGAAAGCTCTGAGGCAAAAGCCAGTAGGTTTATTGCAGCCCTTAAGCAGAAGTGGGAGAATATGTCTATGGCTTCATTATGAGGTTGCCCCGAACAACAAAGGGTTTCACCATAATCTGGGTTGTAGTAGACAAACTCACTAAGCTAGCACATTTCATACCGGGGAAGCCTACTTTTTCAATAAATAAATGGGTGCATATACATGAAGGAGGTGGTGAGATTACACGGAGTACCTATGTCCATTGTGTCAGACAGAGACCCTCGTTTTACATCTCACTTTTGGAAGAGTCTTCAAATTATTATGGGTACTTGATGCGTTGTTTTATGTGATGAAATAATGGAATGAAATGCAATGATGGAAATGCGTTGAGCAACAAGTTTTCTTATTGAAATCCAAGTATAAACTCCACTGAGTTTCCTGGTAAGTCCAGGGTCGAACTCAGGGACTAGGGAAAACAGTATGTGGGGATAATTTTCAAGAAGACTTTGCGGTAACTGATAAATTAAAGAGTTGGTTTTGGGTTGTTATATGCGGTAACAAAAGTATGCAGCAGATTTGAGAAAAAGATTGATTATGTGGTAGATACACTGAGTATGCAGAGGAACAGGTTGAGAAGGTCTTTAGCTAGCGTTTCCCGAGGATGCGTTCAAACTATGTGATCATGCTACACTCATGCGACAGCAAATCATTTTCCAATGCAAATGCAGTGCTCCTAGTTCTAAGAAGCATGTGTTGCATGTAATAATGTCTATAGAGCTAATTCTTAAGTCTCTACTTTTTTCCAATGCGATGATGCAAGATGCACACAAAGACAAGGTGACTGCATACAATCATATCCTATCTCTAGGATGCATGTGATTCGTTAATAGCAAACAATGTTTATTCCTAAGCTCCTATCTCTTGATTATACGTTCAATCTAACTCTCCTGAGCCTAGATTCTAACCTGACTTTTTCAAGCCTAGATTCTGTCCTTAGACTACCCTCCTGAGTATCCCTAATGGACGAATGAAGCATACATAATACAAGATAATCGCATAGATTGAAGATCCCCAGTTATGCTAGCTAAATGCTTCTCAACCCATTTGACAGATTTAGCTACTGATGCGTAACAAACAGAGAGTGAGCAGATATAGAGAAGTAAATTCCATTTCTATAGATAAGTTTAAGTACAAAATGACAATGGAAAATAAGGATAGAGAGCCTGGTAGCAATCCCTTGCTTCCCAAGGCTTTTACACTGTCAACTCTATTCTGTTCAAAAGATATTCCTGCTTCCGTAGGAGCTGGCCCTCTCTCTGATCTCGACACTTCCGGCACTCTCCCAAGTTCACCGGAATGATCTATCGGCACAATCTCGCTTCTCTCGCTTCCGCTTTAAATAAAAGAAAAACTAAGAACAAGGATATTCTATCTAAGGGAAAATTCTCTAACTATCCGAACTAGACGAACTAATCGAACCAGCTGAACTCCTTCACTGAAGGTTGCCTTTGGTATTTATAGAGCTTCTGGGTGAAAGGCTTCTTCTCTCTTATAATTGCACAGATGGGATGGCAATAATTCTCTGTCTGATGCACAAAATATTTGTCATCGAAAAGTTGAGTGTACTTGTTACAGTAGTTTGTTAACGGCTTATCAACTTAATTCGGACTCGACCGTCACCAGCGTTCTGTCCCATCGTGATTTATTATGCTTTTCACCCAGATGCACCCACCAAGTTGCAGCGGCTTTATGCGGCAATCCTTCTTCAACAGATGTTTGCGAGCACAAATCACCGCAAAGCCTTGTGGTAACGCTGCGCTCGACCGTTGCTTCCTTGTGATTGCATTTTACGCTTTGCGTCAACACATATTTTACACAAAAATATAATAGTTAACTGTTTTTATGCGATGAACGTATGCGATCGCAATGTTACAAACTTAATGCTTTTTGGACGCAATCCTATATATTTTATCAACGTAACCCTGCATTGTTTAATAACTTAGCACTGTAATAACGTGCAATTCTGCCCGTTATCGGTACTCAATTAGATTTTAGTACGACTTTTCACCCATAGATTGACGGATAGACAAAACGTTTGAACCAAATTTTGGAGGATATATTGCACGCCTGTGCGATTTAGTTTTCAAGAAGTTGGGAATCTCGACTGCATTTGACATGTTGCCATTTGAGACCCTATATGGAAAGAGTTGCAGGTCTCTAGTATGTTGGGATGAGGTTGGTGAGAGGAAGTTGCCAGTACCTGAGCTAGGACAAACCATGAATGAGGTAATGTAGAAGATTAGACCTCGTATGCAAACAACTCAGAGCTGATAGAAAAGTTATGCAAATGTTAGGCGTGAAGACAGAGAGTTTGAGACTGGTGATAGAGTGTTCTAGAAAATGGCACCTATGAAAGGTGTTCCGAGGTTTGGAAGAAAGGGAAAGTTGAGTTTCGATTTATTGGGCCTTTCGAGGTTTTGGAGCGAATTGGTCTTATAGCTTGTCGATTAACGTTGCCACCGTCACACTCTTCAGTTCATAATGTTTTCCATGTTTCGATGCTGAGGAACTATGTGACAGATCCAACACATGTAGTGGACTTTGAACCATTACGGTTGAATGAAAACTTGAGTTATTAAGAGAAGCCTTTAAGAATCCTCGCCAGGGAGGTGAAGATGTTACACAACCGAGAGATAGCACTTGTGAAAGTTCTATGGTAGAATCACCAGTTCGAGGTGGCTACTTGAGAGCGAGAGGATGAGGTGAGAGCCCTGTACCAAGAGCCTTTTTAGGAATGAACTTTCCAAGACGAAAGTTCTTTAAGGAGGAAAGTGGCACCTATATAGATTGTAACAGATCCAACACGTGCGTGTGTGTGTGTGCCATCGCTCGTCCCTTCGCCCAGTAGTTCGCACCATTGCTCGCCTCCAGCTAGCCCCCCCACACCTTCATCTGTGCCGCCCACGCCCTTTGTTCTCTGCCAGCCGCTACACGTTCGATCCGCTACTTAACGAGCAGATCAGTTGTTGTCGTCTGCTCATCTCTCTCTCTCTCACTCTCGCCACCAGTAGATCATCTTAAATCCAGTCGTCGATCTCACTCTCTAGCACGCTGCTCTGTCCATCTAGTTTTAATGATTTTTCGCCGCTGCTGGTCTACCATGCAAATTTCGGTCACCATTTTTTTGTCATATTTTGGATTTGGGGTAAGATCCATTTTTTTGGTCGAGTTTTTGAAGAATTTTGGGATGCCCAGTAAGTTTTAACTTTGATTTGTTCATATTAAACAGGGTTTAATGTTAGGATGAGATTTGGAAAGAAGGGTGTTACTGTCTGTTTGGTTCATGACAAGAGCGGGCAAGGAATTGGTAAGGCTTGTGGTCCTTGTTATTGGTTTATGGCACCCACTAACTATTGAATTAAATGTTGGCTTAATTCTGGTATTTTGAAGGTTTCAAGTCGTCGTCCGTTAGAATTAGAATCTGATTAAGGGGAGATTTTGGAGTTGAAATCTTGGGAATGTTTGTAGATCAAGCTTCGTTTGGGTATGTTGATTCGTGATCATTGGAGTAAATTTTGTATGTTTTGGTTTTGGCTCTAAGGATTGAAATTGAGTGTTTGTGTTTGGGTGATAGAGGAATTAATTTAGGATTTATTTTGTTGGAGACTATTTGCTTGGATTAACATCTGAATTTAACTTCGAGGTAAGTAATCTTACTACTGGAACTACCTGTGTGTCAGGCGATGAAATTTCAGCTTTCGTTTGAGGATTCTGAGGTTGATTATATTGAATTACATGAGGTTAAATGAGTTGCCTTAATTATATATGCAAAATGTTATGAATGCTAGCATGGACTATGTTATAGTTATTTATATGATTGGTTGGATGAACTATAAATATGATAATTGTATTTGTATGTTGTGGGACTATGTTTATGACGCATGTTATATTTATGTTAGTGATAGTTTCACTTATCGCTACTTAGATACCTACTAGAGGTGGTGACTTCCTACAAGATTCACCAGAGGTTTGTGTTTCCTTTGGGATTCACCAGAGATTGTGTTTCCTTCGGGATTCACTAGAGGTTGTGTTTCCTACAGGATTCACAAGAGGTGGTGAGCTCCTTCGAGATTTTATCAGAGGTTTGTGTTTCTTTCGGGATTCACCAGAGATTGTAGGTACTTTTAAACTACGTTGGGGTGGACTCAACTAGTCATTTATTTGTCGTTCCATGATAACTAGAGAATTATGTACGTCCCATTAGAGAATGACATCTAGAGGACATAGATGCTTAGCCTGATCCTCAGTAGTGAGGTTACTTACCGAGTATTTTATACTCATCCTTTTCATGCTTATTTTTTTTTCAAGTAAAGGTAAGGACGTGCCAGTGAATGATAAACGAAATTCGTGATCAGGCTACTGGGAATAGTCATATGCTTCCGTTCATGTTTCCAAGATTTTATTTTCTTGTCTTTAATTTATATTCTTGATATTTGGATCTCACAGTTTTAGTATTTGCATTTTTTACTTTTAAAGAAATTATCTAGATTTGTTTTATGATTTGTTTTTGTTGGGTACCCTGTGACTTGGATTTCAATTATTTGATTTTAATGACATTATTTAATTTAAATTATTCATTTGGTTTTTATTAAGCTATGAACAAATTTCGTTTTAAATTTCATGCATGCATGTTTATAGCAACGGCCTAGCTTGAGTCTTAGGGTGTCGAATCATTACATACTACACTCTTACAAAATTCCATGCTTCGTTACACATAACAATAAACTGATGAGTCTGGTGATAACTTTTGATAAGCTAATTCCTGTTGAAACTCAATAGCAACTAGGTGGGGAGAAACAATTATAAAAGGTTGAGCTAAAATGCCTAGTGAGTGGTGAAAGTTTATAGGAAAATAATTTGAGAAAATTATATAATTATACTGAATAGAAATTTGAGTTCTGTAAACAAATATGAATCATGAGTAATTTGGAGACGTAATGACTATCGCATGAATAAAACCATGAGCATTCTCTTACAATCGTAAACATGAACTTGTATAAAACATCACTAAATATGTACCATACTGTAAGATTGTATCAACAACAGTGGAAGCACAAGGATCATCTAAGAACTTAAATTCACTAATTTTGGCAAAATATAAAGCATGCTCTTGCAGAAAACAAGTGAGTTTCAAGACATACCTCTGGTAGAACTTCTTCAAAACTTCTTCTCCAGCTGCTATCTTCTCTAAATCTTGTTGCAGACCTCAAGATCTTTCCCACTATTCTCTTGGTGCTCTAGATTGAGTTGTGGGACTCAAAATAAGCTTGAATTTAGGGATGAAGGAGAAATGCTCACTGCAGTAATCCATTTGAAGAACTCTTTCTTGAAACCGAATTTTCTCTCAAATTCTCTATAGATTGCATGCCCGATTTTCGCTCCAATCTTTTCCACTATTCTTTTGGTTCTCTAGATTGAATTGTGGGACTCAAAACAAGCTTAAATCTAGGAATGAAGGAAAAATGCTCACTGCAGTAATCTTGTTGAAGAACTCTTTCTTCAAACCGAATTTTCTCTCAAATTCTCTATAGATTGCATACCCGATTTTCACTCGAATCTCTTCATTATATTGCAGATCAACATGCAAAGGAGAGAGTTGCATGAGTTGTAACTCATGCTTGAAGAAGACAAGACAAAGTGAATGTCATTTGAGTGAGCAACTAAAGAGATGGATAATGGAAGATCTTTTTACATTTTGTGTGATTTGTTTTTTTCTTTTTCAATTTTATCATAAAATCAAAAATGATTTTATAAAATCTATTTTGATTTTAAAAAAGAAAAATTAATTAATTTCATATCAAATATTAAATTAATTTTAACACGTATCTATCTTTATATATTTAAATCATATTTAAATATATAAATTCTCCTATTCCGTTTAATTCTTAAATTAAACATATAATTATATCTCATATAATTACTAATTCCCTTAATTCTAATTTGAACAATTCAAATTAACTTATTACAAGCTAGTAAGGGAACCTCATGGACCTACAGATCATGGGCTCCAACGATCCAAGATTAATTAGCTAAACTCATTAGACGATCCAAGATTAATTGGCTAAACTCATTAGACAAGATTAATTCTCATTCGTTAACTAATGGGTCACTCCACTAAAGCCCATGTTGCACTCCTCTCACTGTAGACATAATGTCTACATGATTTAACCATAATTAGCAAGTCGACCCTTCCACTAGAAGAAATTCGGGAAACCAACATTAAAGGGATTTAATGTCAGTTGACAACCAACATTAAAGATAGTGTTATTAAAGCCCTTTAATGTCGATTGCCTTTAATGTCGGTTTTAAACCGACATTAAAGGACTTTAATAACACAGCCTTCAATGTCGGTTGCAACCGACATTAAAGACCTTCAGTGAAATTTCCGACCAACATTAAAGGTCTTTAATGTCGATTGCAACCGACATTAAAGCCTCTTTTTTTTTTTTAAATTATTAACCGACATTGAAACCCGAATCTGTCCGTTTTTTTTTAAATTTCGTTGCCAAATCCATTTTTTTGTCAAAAAGTATAACATGACACATCATCATTGAACGTTGTGGGCTATGACATATTATTCATGTATGGATTATAAATTTATTACCTTTAATCCACAAATTCTACTATAAAATTATAATTTAATAGGCTGTACAATAATTTAGGCCTTGAAAACACAAATTACAAAGTAATACAAACATTATGATTTTACAAACATTATGAGATTACTGTCTCTCTCCACTAGGTAAGTATGGATCCCTTCATAATTCTTCTTGAACCAACCCCCTAGCTTCAATAGTGTCTAGTTATAGGCATCTTTGTCTGACCACTGTTGTTCAAAGGATCGTTTAAGACAAAGGATTGAAAGTGAAAATGTGATAAGAATTCATATTCAACTAACCGTGTTTATTGGGAATGTGCATAAATGGTACATTCAAGGCAAAATTCTTGTAGTGAATGTGTTGGATCTAAAGTTCCCCAAGAAAAACCATAAAGAGGTTGCGATACCAAATATTTACTCCTTTGTTACATCTGAAAAACAAAAAAACTCAATAGTTGAATAAATGAGAGAATTTTCTTTTTCAAGATCTTGAAGAAGAGAAGCTTGGTTACCTAGATATGAGGTAAGAAGACAATGGAAAATTTTCGACAGCAGAACGATGCTACCACAACAAAACCAAAAATTTACCTTGAACCTATTCAAAGAAACACACTCCCAAAAATATTTCACAACCACTTGTTCTCAACAGAACTATCAAAATTCCCAAAAAAAATGAATATTCAAGAACACATACATCAATAAGCAAATTTAGCTTACAATATACTTCAAACCTCAAAAGTTGTCACAAAGACTACCATAGTGCATGAATAACCCACAAACTACCATAGTGCGACCTACAAACTCGAGCACCTTGAATCAAATCTAAACTAAAAATAAATAGTACCCATGAGTCATAAACGGGTGTTACATTCTAATCCAATATGGTCTTAAGAGAAATAGGTACACTATAACTTCTCAAACATGAATTTTCATATCATTAGAGTCATGAAAGCAATCGAGAGGTGAAAAATTAAAAGATTCAGTGGAATTTGTTGAAAGGACGAGAAGAAACTAGAAGTCTAATAGGATGGATTAGAGCCGGTTTTAAATGAGTTTCTAAGTGCTTAAATATACCGTCCTTTTTCACTTAGAAAGTTGTTCCAAACAAATCCTCAATAAATTTTAAACAAACTAACAGCAAATCCATCTCTACCAAGGGTTCATGCTCACCACTAGAATGAAAAAGAAACAAGTTCAATCAAACATTATGCTATAGGAGCATATATTCCCGCTAAGATCTAAAGGAAAAACAGCTATGTCGCTTGTGGTTTTCATATGGGCTAAGAGACTTCAAGAGACAGTATATTCCTATTAGCAAAAACAATATTGAAAATTTAGGGTCAATATATTTCAGTCCGCTAGTAATAAAAAAGAAGGCATTAAAAATTGAAAGCGGTTACTTTACTTGAAAGTTAGATCCCTATTAAAGAAGGCTTGTTTAAGAAATCACTTGCTCTTCTTTGGTTCTCTAGTATAATCATCGATCAGTGCTTCGACATCTTTCCAGAAGAGCCCCTCAACTAAAACTCCATCCTTAGTAAACCTGCAAGATAGTATATCTTTGGTTCGTAACTGTACAGAAACATATTTGAGAAACTAGATTCCATAATGTAATGGAAAGAGAAAGAGACCAACGAGTGACACTATTGGTAAATTGAACTGGTTCATTAGCAGATATTGATTTGGGATCTGAACTAGATATGGTCAGTGTATACAGATCTGAGAATCTGGGCAACTTTGAAGAGACTACTAATCCAGTGCTGGTGAAGGAACCCTGTGCAAAGAAAATTGCAACAAGATTACCAGTGATCTCAAAAAGTTTAGCATGTATGCAGTTTTAGAGAGCATTGGAAAAGTTATAAAGTCCAAACAAATTGCCCAGAATCATAGAGAATATTTATACATGGTGTCATTCTATCATTCTTGAAAGAAAAAAAACGTAAACGAAAGCCTCTTCCCAACTCCAGAAGTATCCTAATAACAACCTACTCCAAAAATGGAGGGGTAACTCACTAATAAAAGACTTAAAAAAAATGGCAAAGAAATCTCGAATAAAATTATAAATTTTTAAAAAAATAATAATAAAAAATAAAAACCTTAAACTTATAAGAAAAGCTTCCAAATTTCTAGTCACGAAGAAGCAAAGAAGTTGATTCTTCTAAAAAGTGCCAGTATATTCAGAGAAACTTTAAATAAGAGCCCATTTGAGAAGGGGCAGTCACAGATTGAAATGTAAAATTTACAATTATTGTTCACAAGTTGATGGAAAATGGAAGTAAGAACTTCAGTTATTCGAGAAACATGTCATCTACGTAAACAAACTAAAAGAGAGAGAACAATGTTTTGAAACCATTACCCAAACATGATTCCGTTCATCTTTATCTAAAAAGAAAAAGGACATTTTTCAGAACACACTCGAACAACTCAGCTTTACATTAATTTGAAACTGCAAAGCCAACAATATTACAAAAAAACTATTGGCGAAGTTTTGTTATGCTTTTTCTGAAGTCAAACTCTATATGCAAGTTAAGAAGGCTTTTTAGTTTTTTGGGGGATTAAAAACAGCAACTCTCACTGATAAAAAATAAAGAATACAGGGACTCCCTTTGTGCAAAATAATACCTTTAGAATGTTTACAAAAGATATTTGATATCAAAACTCAAAAAGAAACCTGAACTAACAACGAATCAAACATCAATAGAGTCTTTCTCCAAATCTTTAATGCTCTAGTATTCCTCTCTCCCCTAAGAAGTATAGATGAATGACGAAACAAAAAATGTATCGCATTACCAAACTCTTAGCACTTTGGGGTTTCTGTAGCTGGTTTATATTCAGAAACCCTAAAATGTAGCCAAATAGTATTACAACTCAAGAGGGAAAAAAAATCTAATGCAAAATGTATCGCATTACCAAACTCTTAGCACTTTGTGGTTTCTTTAGCTGGTTTATATTCAGAAACCCTAAAATGTAGCCAAATAGTATTACAACTCAAGAGGGAAAAAAAATCTAATGCACGAACATACAAATGGGCTAGAAAACAGGATTGTTCTAAAAGTTAAAGAAACTTACTGCAGGAGGATATGTGAACAAAATTGCGTTCTTCTCCTTTGTGTAAACAATAAACTGCAAGATCCCATTAAAAACTACATACTTGCCAGAGTTAAAGATCACATGAGAGGCACCATCCAATGATTTTCATTTCATTAAATGAAATCAAAACTTAATAATCTAAGAAAATGGCGTAAGATTCAGAGTACAACGCGATTCTGCATTCGAAAATATCCACCATTTAATCCAATATCAATCAAGAAATGAAACTCAATCTATTAACGGAAGATCTAAACCGGAAAAAGAACACGCAATTCAAAATAAGGATATAATATAATGCAGCCGATCAAGAAATCGCGATTTTCAGGGAATTTCTTCTTGTAAAATTGAGCCACCAAAGCTATGATGATGATGAAAGTGCCCATAATCAATTTGACATTACTCAACCTCACGTCTTCAACATAGCCACGAATGGTGACAATCTGCAAGGAAAAAGCTCAAATCTAGATTAAAATTGATGCGAAAAAGATCTAATTGAATTACCTCAAAAACAGATTCATCGAGTAGGTGTTTGAGGGAGTGATGATCCAAGAGATTGGCTTTTTTGACATTTTTTATCGCCATTTTTGATAGCTTTCGGTTTCAGTTCTCTTCGCCGTCTACGAAGGTTTTTCTGAAATCTGAGAGAGAGAGGAGAGAAATAAAATGTAACCTAAGATCATTTTCGTAAGAAACAAAAATGAGATTCTTGAAATAAGCAGTATCGAATCCAGAAGCCCTAATTTCTTCTGAAGATTCTTAAAATAAGAAGTATTGAATCGAGGACGTCGATGCTGAGGACTATCTTGGAATAAGCAGTATTCTTGAAATAAGCAAGATTCTTGATTCGTCTATCTTGGAAGGTATGGCAGGCGGCTCGGTCGATGGTGTGGGAGCCGGAGAGTGCGACTAAATCGAGGACATCGAGCCCTAGATGATGGAAGTAGTCGATCAAAGCGGTGACGTTTTCGTGGCCCTGAGGGACTTTTTGATGGAAAATGGAATAAGAACTTCAGTTATCGAGAAACATGTCATCTACGTAAACAAACTAAAAGAGAGAGAACAATGTTTTGAAACCATTACCCAAACATGTTCCGTTCATCTTTATCTAAAAAGAAAAAGGACATTTTTCAGAAACACTCAACAACTCAGCTTTACATTAATTTGAAACTGCAAAGCCAACAATATTACAAAAAAACTATTGGCGAGTTTTGTTATGCTTTTTTCTGAAGTCAAACTCTATATGCAAGTTAAGAAGGCTTTTTAGTTTTTGGGGATTAAAAACAGCAACTCTCACTGATAAAAATAAAGAATAACAGGGACTCCCTTTGTGCAAAATAATACCTTTAGAATGTTTACAAAAGATATTTTGATATCAAAACTCAAAAAGAAACCTGAACTAACAACGAATCAAACATCAATAGAGTCTTTCTCCAAATCTTTAATGCTCTAGTATTTCCTCTCTCCCCTAAGAAGTATAGATGAATGACGAAACAAAAAATGTATCGCATTACCAAACTCTTAGCACTTTGGGGTTTCTGTAGCTGGTTATATTCAGAAACCCTAAAATGTAGCCAAATAGTATTACAACTCAAGAGGGAAAAAAATCTAATGCAAAATGTATCGCATTACCAAACTCTTAGCACTTTGTGGTTTCTTTAGCTGGTTTATATTCAGAACCCTAAAATGTAGCCAAATAGTATTACAACTCAAGAGGGAAAAAAAATCTAATGCACGAACATACAAATGGGCTAGAAAACAGGATTGTTCTAAAAGTAAGAAAGAAACTTACTGCAGGAGATATGTGAACAAAAATTGCGTTCTTCTCTCTTTGTGTAAACAATAAACTGCAAGATCCCATTAAAAACTACATACTTGCCAGAGTTAAAGATCACATGAGAGGCACCATCCAAGATTTCATTTCATTAAATGAAATCAAAACTTAATAATCTAAGAAAATGGCGTAAGATTCAGAGTACAACGCGATTCTGCATTCGAAATATCCACCATTTAATCCAATATCAATCAAGAAATGAAACAATTTAATGAAATCATGTTAATAAAGAGGTCTCTTTGATATTTGTGGTCCTATAATCCTCAAAACGATTTATCATTTCATATTACTATTATTTCTAAACTATACTCGCATTTACAAATTTTAATTAAAGAAAATAGGATGCAATTCAACAGTCATATAAAATTTTGAAAATATATATAATAATAAAAATTTATAATAAAATATTACATGAAATAATACAATAATAATTTTAGTTTATGTAACTAAATTACCAAATATAGTATTAATTGAGTATTAAACATTGATATGCAATAATTGAATAATGTTGATGGATTTTATAATGGGTTCTATAGAAGTTGGGCAAAGCTCTTTATTAAAAAACAAACCTACTTCACTCCTTTCAACTTTTAATTCGTAATAATAAAACTAAAACATTAATCTTTCATGTCAACTGTTTTAAAGGAAAACAATTAACTTTAGTTGACTACTTGTTAAACTCATTTACTTCAAACAAACGTTTACACTTCAACATTTATTCAATCTTGCAGTGCATCATATCTTTATAACATTTTTTTTATATCTACAAAATTTTAATTTTAAGGAATTATGATAAGTTAATGATTAAAATATCATTTTAGTCTTCTATTATTTTAGGATTCATCAAATTTATACTTGTATTTTCATAAATAAAAATTTAATCCCCATAGTTTTACATATAATCCTAAATTTTGAAATTCTCAAAATGTACGTTTCAATTTTTTTTTTAGAAAAACAATTAAACTATCAAAAGGGACTTGTTATTAAGAGTTTATATTGAATGAACAGCCTAAATTGAACATTTTGAGTCATAAGACGAAAATAAAAATCTTAAAAGTGTAGATATCTGGTTGTGGGTGGATTCTTGAAATCAATGGTAAAATTGTCAACGAACAACAAAATGAATGAGAAGAAGAGCAAGCCCAAAAGAGAGATGGGCCTTTGTCGGTCTCAATCAAAGCCGAGGGCGAGGCCCATCAATAAGTGGCCAGGAACGATGAGCCCAATATAAACTTAGCAAAAAGAAAATGAAAACGTAAAAACACTGATAAGATATAGAACTGTGTCGCCTCGTCCAAAGGGAATCCCATGAACAATCGGCCCAGTGAAAAACCTAGTCAGATTAAAGAATAGAAAAAGGATCAAAACCTACAATTCATGGCAAAGAAGAATGTAAATAGATAAGAATGTCCAACCAGTATCAAAATACTCCTTCTCCTTCCAACCTTTTGACTTAAGCATCAGATAAGTGGCTATGGCTTAAAACTACATCGTCCAGGTTTATCTTTGCTTGCAGGTGAGCTCCTCTTTCCTAAAATACAAATTTACCTTGTTGTCCCGTGCGAGATCAAGTAAGCTATCTTGGTTCAAAATTTTAATATTCAATAGTTGGCCCCCGTCTATGGGGGAAGGAATACTCAAGAACATGGCTTAAAAGAATTTTTAATAATGGAGTCAAAGGTTCATAAACATTGAATTTTGACGGAGACGAATCTGACCAAGAATACCGACATGGGCAAGTTTCGAAAGAAGAAGCGTGTCCTTTGGCCTCAACTTCCGCGAAGCATCAGAACTCGGGAAAGAAAAAAAGAAGGAATATCGATCAAGATCAAGTACTCCCTATTAGGTATCCAAGGGGAAGAGATCTCTTGCTTCGACCAATTGAGGGTTGATCTGAGGAGATATTTAAAGCCCGACGATAGAGGCGTGGGTTGAATTAGATCCCATGATCCCAAATAAGAGAATTAAAGGTTTTTGAAGCTATGTTGAGATCAAGCAGCGACAAAGAGGAAGACAGTGAAGGAACAAAGTTAAGGCGGCGAAACATTATTTTTTTGGCTTGATAGGCCTGACCTATTATGCATTTTTTAAGTAAATCAGAAATACACAAATCAAGGGAAATTCTTTGAATTCACATATTATTATGACAAAAGGAAACAACTTATATTCCCAACGTGTAGGGAGACCGTCCGGAGGGCCCGACCCTAAGGAATATTTTAAGTACGGCGAAGAATCCTAAGATTGCAGAAAATCTAAAAATCCCTAAAAAGACAAAAAGGAATTGATCCAAATCCCCAACCAAAGGGGAGGAAGACCTTATGGGAGCCGATTGCCTAAGGGCGCAACAAGGAAAGCTAGCTGAGTAGGAAATTATATTTGATGGTATTTAATCTCACTCATTACAGAGGTATAGAGGGTAAATTTGGAACAGATAGAAGCAAAGCAAAGGAGAGGGCTTGATTAGATTTTTTTTTAGGTAGAGATGCGGTATATATTTTCTTGGGTAACCGGAATATATTTGAAATTTATCCCGCTAATAGTACATCGGCCTTTATGTGGGATAGAGATTTCTTCAACCTAGTTAAAAGATACAAAGTGAAGCGATTATGTTTTAATCGAAGAAGCCAGAATGAAATCATAGAAGTCATGTATAGCTCAACCTGATTGTATTCTGTTGAAACGACCACAACTCATTGGAAGAGGTTCATTATCCTCAATGCGTTATCTACTGTAATTTTAGTTAAAAAAAAAAGCGAATGGTAAATGGGCGAATGTGTTATAGAATTCATCGTGACTCCTTCAATTAAAGCTTATCTAAAGGGTAGTTTTCTCTCTTTCTATGACTAGAACATTAGTTAGTAGATGCAACACACTGAAACAACATGATGTTTGAGTTTTCATGGATGCAATTAGCCGGGCTACAAACTTAGATTAAGATGAATGAAACCAGACCAAAGAAACACTTTCTGCACTACCAATAAATGTACATATTGCTACAATGGACATCGGCATTCTAGTTTGAAGAATGCAGGAGCTACCTATCAAAGATTGGTAAATAAACATGTTTGCTCCGTTATGGAAAAAAAAACATGGAAGTATACGTAAAGAGTATTAAAGCTAACACATGAGGCTACCTTGAAGAGCATTCTAATCCTTTTTCAAGTATAATATTAAATTAAACACTACCAAATGAGTAATTTTTGGATGGTTAATATCGGGGAAGTTTTTTGGGCTTTATGGTTCATTAAAAGGGGGATAAAAGCCAAATCCGAACAAAAATTCAAGCAATCCTTGACATTGTGTTGTCTCCCAGAAATCGTCAACAGCAACTTCAAAGATCTTAATGGCATACGCATAAAACCCTAAATAGATTCTCTAACGCAAAGCAATCGAAGGTGTTCTAACGCATTTTTTTTATAAGATTTTAAAAAGAAGATCCCCACATATCGAATAATGAATAAAAGAAAATGCTGGATAAGGCCTTTTTAAGACACTAGAAAGGACATGCTTTAAGTAAAGTTCCATTTGCAAAGCTCTCATACCAGGAGCGAACTATTTCTATATTTTAGCAACATCGGATACATAGAGAGTGTAGTCTAGTTCCCGAATCCAAAGAGAGAAAAAATGGGGAATCAATTGGCTCCGATTACTATAGCAAAGTAGACAATGGTGGGGTGCTAAAACTTAGATATCCATGGGTAGAAAAGCTTGTGCTTGCCATAATCGTATCACATATAGGTACGCCCCTACTTTTCAAACCCATTAAAATTACGTGATACTAACTTTCCCCTTTAAGCAAGTAAATTACAAAAACCCAAAGATGTTAGGGAAATTAATGAAATGGCAATGAATGAACGAACAAGATATTCAGTATAAGCCAAGGATTACTCAATAATTGGAACAAAGCAGTGGCAAACTTTTTTGGCAAAATTTACATTGGCTATGTGCCGAAGCTGGACTAAAGACTGATGGTCGACCGATGCTGAGAGCGGAGGAACTGAGGTCATAATTTCATTACATTATGATGGGCTTAGACCCTCATTGGACACTTTTTATTGAATGGATAGCATCCAACATGAAAAGGTGTGTTATGGGAATTTTGGATGGAATTTACTTTGAAGTCGTATAACCAGATAAGAATATGCCCTTTAGATTCAATTTTTGGGCATGAAGTACTCATTGCATTGGAATTAAAGTTGCTCAAAGGGACAGGTATTTCATAATCTTTCTTAAGTTTTGGATGACACAATTTAGAGTTCAAGGATAAACCAAGTTAATTAGTAGAGATATCAAGCCACAAGAACAAAGGATGAAGATTATTTGACCAGATTAAAGGAGTTTTACTTTCTTCATTCCCAAAATATAAGATCAAGCACGTTCCAATACGTACGTATGCAAATAGTTCATTAGCATTGCCGTTAAGCCTAGTAGCATATTGCAGATAGAATTTAACTAATAGTCCTAATAAAAAATCTTGCTCTGCCCAGTATACACTAAGAAAGATATTATAGATATTGGAGAGCTAGACTCTCCTCCAAATCTGAGGCTTCTTAAAAAACTTAAGTTCGAGTTCGATTTTTTTGATGCCTACTAGTGGAACGAGG
Organism: Benincasa hispida; assembly: GCF_009727055.1. Lineage (NCBI taxonomy): Eukaryota > Viridiplantae > Streptophyta > Magnoliopsida > Cucurbitales > Cucurbitaceae > Benincasa > Benincasa hispida. The sequence goes on along the minus strand of NC_052360.1, from coordinate 54,041,586 downwards.
CTAGATGGCTAAGGGCTTCTGTGATATTGAAGAGATAGATTTCTTCGAGTCTGTGGCTTTTAAAATCCAAAGTTCGGGGCCAACCTTACTAAGGAGGAGGCCGAAAGCTGAGCCTATGGATATTGAAGGGCTCAGATTTTCTCCGTTATGTGAGTGATGATAGCCAGGGTTCAGATGGTGCCGGACCTTATGGGCTGAAGAAATGAAATGATAAGTAAAAGACTAGAAAAAAGTCTGAAATTTGAGTGGATCTGATAATTCAAATATTTTGAGAAAATGGAGCGTTTTACTTTTAGAAAAAAGCAGAGGTCAAGCGCATTGACGAGAGAAGTGAGCATCATATTACATTCTAAGGGAATAATCAGGCTTCTATAAACTACCGACTATTCATTGCAGCTAAAAATGCCCTATACCTAGGTGAGGTAGAAAACATGAGATTGTCTTATGATGATGAGAATTCACAAAGGGATTATGTTTCATATTTGGAGCCAAAGATCCCTATTGCTACAAAATTGTTACATTAGGGATATTATTGGTTGCACAAAACTCCATGTCTTTCTCGAGTATTGGGCATTAAGACTTACATGAGACACATGTGACCAATACGCCGCCATTGGTTACACTATGTTCGTAAAGGAAACCACCTGAACCATTAACTAATATTGTAAGTCCTGGTCTTTTGTACCAATGGGAATAGACATTATTGAGTCACTCCCTTAAGGTAAAGAGTCAACAAATGTTTTGTGCGTCCTCCGGTAGCATAGATTACTTTACAGGTGGGCTAAGGCTGGAGCATTTGTTAGCTATAACAGGAAAGAATGCTATAAATTTTATTTGGAGAAACCTTTGTGTGTCGATTTGAATCCCCAACACAATTAGTTATGAACAACGAGAGAATTAATTTTGATAAGTCAAATTTTAGAATATTTTTTGCTCATATTAACATCACTATCGATGTTCCTCCTCAGCTCCTCCCTAAAGCAAATGGACAGGTTAGAAAGGGTTAAATAAAACAATTAAACAAAGTAAAGGGCAAAGACTTAAAGATTAAAAGAATTATGGGTGGAAGAACTTACCAAGCATACTGCGGGCATAACAAACGACAGAACAAGGATAATTATACAGGTAGAGATTGGAAAAATAATCAGCAAGAGTTAGAGTAGTTTGATCCTCAAGGAAAATGAAAAACTGCAATGATGGTTTAAGCTTAGACCTAGTGGAAGAGTTGCCACGAAGATAGCACATTATTATGTAGTAGGCTAAAAATAGGTATCGCCTAATACTTACAACACCACAGTGAGGTGAGTGTGAGGCTTTAACAAAGGAGATCTTAGTTATTCACAAGAAAGTGATTGCGTAGAACACCCATACGATTTTCAAATGATAGATAGCCGTTTGTGGCCGTCGTTAACATGGGATGGACCGTATCAAGTGATTAAAGTGGTTAGACCCGACACATACCAGCAATTTTACAGAACGAGGGACAATAAAGGCTCTCCCTCATTCTGGTTGGAAATTGTCAATACACCTGGAATAAATTCTTATTGATCATAAAGATTGTTACAGAAGTGTAAAATATAAATGGCTATCAACACGTTGTTATAAGTTAATTTGTCTTATTCTTTGGTACATTATTCTAAGGAAAGAACAAGGAATTATTAAATCAAGAAGTAGCCTGGAAAGTGGGCTTGCCAAATCCTGGCTTTGAGTCAGTGAATGCTTAGCCCTAGCGTAAAGGTCAGGATTAAGCAGTAGAAAGTTTCTAACTTGACATTACTGAGCTAAAAAAAAAACACGCTCGACCTTGCCTGCGCGAGCCGTGAAGAGAATGACCATTAGAAGAATTTGGCAATGTGGAAATACAGTGGTTAGCGTTAGAACGAACAAAGTGACACTTTGATAGATGAAACTAGCAAGAAAAATTGGTAACATAAGAAAGAACCTAAATCATACAATTAATAACTGGGTGAAGGAAAGAGCCACGTAATGAACAACCATCGTGCTACAATCAAGAAAAAATAATGGCGTGATTATGGCCCTCGATCCATAGTGGTCGTCCGTTATGAATATTTAGCAAGCTAATGACCAAAAGAAGGAATGATAGTAAAGCTAGAACTCATATAAATTGGGTTGAAATTATTTTCAGAGAGGTACAACTCCTAATCCATTGGACCATCCTTTAGATCAGTGATGAGAGTAATAAGCCGGATAATGCATAGGTTTCGTCATGAGATGAGAAGCGCATTGGAAAAATCGATTGGACCTTTCAAATGGGTTTTATGGGCTTGATAGGCCAATAGCTCCTAGCAAGTTAGAGTTAAAGTTATTGCGAACAGGGTGGCTTTAGGAGTTTTTGAAAGGGAGATTGTTACTTCCTAAGATTAGGGTTTCGAGAATTAAAATTATGCGATAAAAAAAGTTTGAAGAAAACCAGAACCCTACCGTGGGGAGTGGGGCTAATGTTTAGGTGGATTCTAGATTCAAGCGAAGAAATGGTTAATGAACAACCAAACAAAGAGAGAAAGAGTAAGCCCAAAAGAGAAATTGAGCCTAGTTTGGCCTCAGCCAAGCCCCATCAATAATGGCCCTAGGAACAGAGCCCCCGACATAATCTTAGACAAAAAAGGGATGAAACCTAAAAAGTGCTAGGTTAGAAATGTAGGGCTGGTCGGCCTCGATCGAAAAGGAAATCGCTTAATGAACAGTTCGGGAATCCACGCCCAGAGTCAAGAACACTAGTCAATTTAAGGAATAGAGAAGGATCACAAGCCCTATTAAAATAAAAGCAAATAGAAATAACTGTAAATACTGGACTAAGTTATTGTTCTCCATCGAGTACCAAGTACTCTCTTCTCTTTCCAATCTTCTGGACTAAAAGCATATGCGAATGGTTGTGGCTGCACACAAATGACCAGTTTTGTTCACATTCTCTTTTCTTGTAGCTAGCTATCTTTACCTAAATATACAAATTTACCATACTATACACCGCATAGAGAATTCAGGTACCGCTAGTTATTGGTGAAAATTTTGACATTAATTATAGTATCAAAATAGTACGTTAATTTTTAACTAAATTTTAAAACTTTTAAGAATGGCACCAAAATTTGAATGAATCTTAATAATATAGATTTATGATTAAAATAGAAATATTAAAGATATATTATGACTTACCAAAGCTTCCTTCATTTGTTTTAGAAGAAAGGACAGCCTTATACTTGAGTACATCTCCTTCCCCCAATAACCTCCTTCTGATGCTCAAAATACTCAACTCCAAAACCTGCCAGTTGGATATATTAACAAACACAAAGTTTCAAAATTCACACAAAAAAATTATGTAAACCGATCGAGATACAATTGCGCCGGTTTGCTTGTTATAAACTATTTATCAATAATATTTTCTTTTTCTGTTTTATAAAAAAAAAAAAAAAAATCTCGTATACTTTTCGGTCCTTTTGTTTGACGTAAATTGTCATTTCTATTCCTTAAATTTTTCAAATCCAACATTGGTTCCGAACCATCAACATATCGTGTGTCCAACCATTCAACACTTTTGGTATTGTTTAACTTTTGTGTTAAGATATGTGATTAGGACATTTTGTTTAATTATTCTTTAAGCTGGCTAATATAATAATTTTATATGCTTAAGTTTGAGGGTGACAAATTATATTTCATTATTATTTTAAAATAAAATTTAAAGAAAGACCTTTCTTTTATTATTCCATCTCTCATATTCTTTCTCCCTCCACGTTCCACTTTCTTCTTTCGTATTATATACATATATGTGAATTATAAGATTAGCCTAAATACCTAGTTGGTACGAATAATATTATTCTTCATCCAATTCATGGTCATATGCCACCCGTCGTGGACTGACGTGATTCTTCTTTCTTCTTCTCTCTCTTTTTTTTCTATTTTCTTCCGTTTCCTCCTTCCACTTCTCCGATTTATCTTATCTGTCCTTTTTCTTTTCCTGAATATTTGGTAAGGAAGAAAGGGAATGAAAGGAAAAGAGAAAGAAGAGAAAAAGAAGGAGAGAAAAGAAGAAACAAATGGCAAACCACATGATGATGAATGGGATGGTAAGAGATCAGAATTAGATGACGGACAAAAAAGTGATAATGGATAGTGGATTAAAGCAAAAGAAAGATTATCCTCAAACCTTAGGAGCGCTAAAATTGTCGAGTTTGAAACTCGATGAGGTCTTATAATATAACATAGTGTTTGAACTTTCAAGAATTGAAAGTAAACAATTATACATATAATTTTGTCTCATATTTTTAGCTCTTTCATCATGCATTATAGTCTAACTTTTTATATTAGCTGTACTGGTACTTCTTCATTCTTACACATAACATTAATATATTCTCTCATAATAATCACATCGATACAATTTTTTAATTTTCTGGTAAAGGATCAAGATTATCACCTTCAAGAAACTCCCAAGGTTTCAATTGTCGGTAGAAACAATTGGTGAGATCAGACCAGCCCAAACAGGGCCCTAAACAAAGATGCCAAACAACCACTGCAAATAAAACCACCCATTGAGAATGTTTGCAAGCCTATGCCAAGCAAGTTCAATTCTTCATCATCTCTATAACCAGACACAGCCAACCATATCAAAGTCAAGATGAATATTCAAAAGCCCATAAATCATATCTTGGCCTTTCAACTGGGAAAGAATCTAAGATATGTTGCTTATTGGCACCTGAATTACAAAAAACAATAAACATTTCATCTCTTTTGTTCCAAATCAAGGAGGTTGAAAGTTTGAAATTAAACTTTGGTTTATATGTTAATTACTTATTATGGATACAAAGAACCAAGCAATATAGGATGGCCAATCTTTCCAGAAATACTTGCAATGTAATGAGCTCCCAAACCCTAGAGCTCCCCGGCTACTAACGTCGCTATTCCTCTATTCAACCCTTTTCCGAGCGTTTGCTCCTGTCATTCAAAAACGATTTTAACAACACTCTTGAACCATAAGATTCCGTTTGATAATCCTATTTTGCTTTTTATTTTTTGTTTTTTAAAAATTATGTTCATTTTTCACAAAAAATATTATTTATTGTTATTTTGTAAGATCTAGGTAGTAATAAACGAGCAAATTCTATGTTAAACTAAAAGTAGTATTATAAGTTTCTTCTTTCTTTACTTTTTGACAATATTATTTATTATTTTAATTTTTGATATATTACTTTTCCGAAGTGACCAATAGGTTTTTTATAGATTACGTAGGATGTGTGTTAGACATTTTCAACATGTTTAATTTAAAAAAAAGTTATTTTAAAAGAAATTAGAGCGTTTTGACACTACTCAAATAATTTTTTAAGTGTATTTTTAACAAACATATTTAATAAAAATGAGTTGTTTGAAATTTTTTTTTTCAAGTTTATCCAAACAAAGACCTATTTAGGTTCGGCATCTACTTGAAATTTTGTATATTTAAAAAAATTTAATAATTATTAAGACCTTGAGTTTTATTCTTGGTTTGAGTCTTCTCTACTTATATTATTTAATAATTATAATTAGATTACTGCAGTTGATACGTAAGACAGAGAGTAATATTGGACCGGCAGTCAATATTAGACTTCTTAAATACACAATATTAGAACTTCAAACCATTTTATTTTAAAACAAAACTTGGAAACTATAAAGTTCCTTTATTTTTTTAAAATTATACTTGTTCTCTCCCCAGTTTCTTTACAGTGGTATATGAACTTTTTTAAATAACCTTTGAAATTCTTAACCATTTTTTCCTCACCTAAAAAAACCACTTTAAAAGTCACCTATTTTTAAAATTTAAAACATGATTAGAAAGTAGATAACAAAACAAGAAGAAGAATAAATGAAGTTAGTATTTAATAAAAAATTCTTAATTGATTACAAAAACAGAGCTTAAGAAATCAATTGAATTTTGCTCTTAATTACAACTATTTTTGTCTTATTTTCGAAATTAAACTCTACGAACTCAACATGAGCAACCTTACCACAGAAAACGCTCGAGCACTGACAACAACGGTGATGACAGCCATATCGACGATGCGCCAAAGCTATCGTAGAGGAGGGTTCACAATAGTTAAAATGACGACAATTGCGGGTCGCTAATCCAAACCTTTAAAGAGTGGAACTATTCTTCTAGGATCATCTCTGCCCACTTTCTTTGGTCTTTTTGCTGAATTCAACCACTTTTTTCTTCCAAGTTCAAGCTTTTTCCCTTGAAGGCAACTCTTGGTGACATTGGTTAATATCTCTTTCAGATCCCTTTCCATATCGTGTACAGAAAGAAATAGAGAGATATTTAGTTTTAGGATTTGGAAGTGGGTTTGATTTTAGATTCTCTTTTTTTGTTTATTAGGGAAATAATTTTTAATGGCGTTTCTAATAATGGTTTTGGTGTAGTCTGTAGGTTTAATTTTGTTATCTTTTGACGCACGTTTAAATACTCAGTTTAATTTCTAGATTTACTAATTACATTGGTTTCAACCTGTTAAATAAACTGGAGCATTCTAGGACGTTGAGTTAATGTTTGTTTTTATAGTTTGAGGTTTAATAGCTATGTGTTAAGAGTTGGAAACTACTTTAGACTTGTTTTATAATACGTTTTTTTGAGGTGTAGAGTATTTCAGTCTAGATAGAAAAATAATGAACCACTGTTGAAATAAATGATGTAGAAGAAGTATATATACTATAACAAATAGATGAATGACATTGTAGAAAAATAATTTTAAATGTGTTAATATTATAGTTAATTTCTAAGTTGTAATAATTTGAAACAACAACCTATTATAATTGGAGTCCCAAATATGGAGTGGCTACAATAGCTCTTGTGAATGCCTTAAAATTTGTTTCCTGGCGCTTTCGAACAACCAAGCACGAATCGTATTTTATGTATTTACTTATTTGTAGTTATTTGATAATTATGAACCTAGGGTTAGTGAGTAGTGCGATATATAAACTCTCTAACCCTAGAGGTGGTCGTTTGGTCTATCCAGAAAATATTCTCTCTTAATAAATATTGTCCTTCCCTTTGCCCCGTGATGTTAGCTACACACTTGTTTAGATGAAACCCACGTATATCTGTGTGTTGATTTTTTTTTTTACTTCGTTTTTGTATTTTTTTTAATTTTTCGATTTCATTACAACAGTGATAGAGCCTCGTTAGGGTTTTTTTTTTTAACTTTTGCCATTTGTTCGACCAATTGAAGATGTCTGGCGTGAACATTAAAATTGACAAATTCACCGGGAGGAAAGTTTCCGGTTTATGGCAGATCAAATGTGATTCCCTACTAAAGAATGGCAGACTCTTGAGGAGAAGAGGAGCTCATTCGACATCATTGTTATGTTTGGTTTTGATGATGTCTCATCGAAGTCACAGATTGAAAAAAACTTACCGTTCGGGTTCTTTGATTGAAGTTAAAAGTTCTTTTACACAAACAAAATCTTTAACAAAGAAGTTGTTTATGAAAGAAAGCTTTGTATCATCTATGTATGTAGGAAGTACGAGCTCTCTGACTATATGATCAATTAAATTAAAATCTTATAGATCTGGTGATGTGCGACTAATATGCTATTTGATAGAAGAGAATGAGGACATACAGGTGAGATGCCCGTACATGATGATGGAAGTAGTCGATCAACAAGAGACGGATGTGCCTTAATATTGAATCTTGCTCCATGTATGGAGACTCTGTGTTACTTGCAACGGTTTTCTAGTTTGGGCCCTGAAAGGGAGTTGTCTCTGGCGAAAAGAAAATTGACCTTATGAAGACACAAAGTCCCATCGTGCATTTGGGCGAATGATATAATAGGGTTTGAGGGTGATGCTCTCGAAAGAAAAAATGAGGCATGTTGGTGGAGCAGGATAGTTGTAAGGACAAGATAAGTCACGCAAGAGGTAAGCGTAATTCAACTTAGAGATATATTATTTAATAAATAATAAAAAAGTTAAAGACCTACTACTTATGCACAATAAAGTCCCTCTTCAATGTCGGTAAAACAACATTAAGACCGTTTTTTTTTTTTAAGGAAAAATTGAAGTAATTAAGCAAAGGATATCCACATCTCAGGGATAATTCTCACTTTGTTTCCAAGTACCGACAATTGCAAAGGAAGCGACACCGTGAATCTATTGCTATTCATTCATTAAGTGTCTTTCTCAAACGAGTCCCTTAAGTGTCTGTTACGTAAATAAGTAACCAATGAATGGGTGTCCGATTATTCATAAAGGAGAAAGAAGGCGCATTTAGAATATGAAACATCAAGTTATACATCCTCTAAGAAAAAACCGAAGATTACGGTTATATGAAGTCTTATCCTCAAGATAAGACCATTACGGATGAAATACATCAAGAGTAACAAAAATTGAAGGCATCCACCTTCTGGTGCACAATTGAGACTGATCATGAACAACTGATGAAGGAGAATCTATTGTAGTCCAATCAAGTTTCTAAATCAAAACGCTCTACTCAGCCTCTTAGTGAGGAAGGTGGGGGCCCCTTGTTCAAGATTGAATTCAAATACTTGATGAGAACAACTTTTCTTCCGGTTCCCTAATCTAGGCATTGAACTTCGGTCTTTGCAACCCTATGTCTAAAGTTTATCAATCCGGTTTACCCTAAATGAGAGTCTTATTGGGACGGCGCTGTTTGAGCCAAACCCTACCTATGCAAATCTAATGCAATCTCAAATTAACAGGACTTCATAGTTAGCTCAGGATTAAGATCGAAGATTAACCTTAGGTACATGCTAGGCAAACTGAGTCAGTCTTAAACAAGATAAACAAACGTACTAAAGTTAGAGTGACTTTATTATCTTTGCGGTCCATTATTTTATATCTTAACTCATTTGCATAGGACACACCTCACTCCTCATGTTCATGGGTTAACATATACGGAAATTAGGATCACCTTCAG
>NC_052360.1:53972508-54032646 GCF_009727055.1 Benincasa hispida | reverse complement strand
ATCATATGTAGCACTTTACAACTCTTTGTAACAACTACAGAGTAGGCCACATCCAATGGTGTTACCAGAATAAGGTACCCAACCTTATTCATGTATCATAGATCATTTTGACTATTTACTCGAATCTAATCCGCTCTTATGTCTATATATAAAGTTCAAGTACCCATACAATAATTATGGGTCTTAGTTTATTGGATTTAGACTTTTATACAATTTATGAAATCAATAATAAGTATATTGATTATAGAAAATGTTTATCATTTTATAAACTAGGAGTTTTAGGACATGAAACCCAACACATACGTGGTCATACTATATATGGAGGTACTCGACGTATATAATAGAGAAACATGTTTGTAATATACATCAACCAAGCTCCAAATTCAAAGCAGAGAAAGTGTGGACATATTGTTCATTGAGTACTCTCAAGGTAAATAACAGAGAAACATAATTGTACATGCATGCAAAGCAGCCCCCAAAAGATAAAACACTCCGACACACGACCGAAAGCATTATGTGTGTGTTGAAGTGTGTTACAAAGGCCTCATGTATTATATCATGACTACATTATGAAAACACATTCACATCGTGCAGTGGGAAAGCACTATGTGTACAACGATCTAGTGGTTTGAAAACCACTTCAACCTTAATATTAGAAGTGGTCACTTTTGAAAATTTTACTTTCACATATCTTGTAAATCATTCAAAAACCATGATTTTTCTTTATAAACATTTTCACAAGTCCAGAATTTCACATAAAACACATTTTCTCTAAGATACTTTAAAACATATATCCCTAGTAAAACATGATTTTTCTTGAAAATCTTGACTTCTTAAACATTTTTTTGGAAATATTTCAATTTTTCTAAAATCATACATAATCATAAATTTCATGAAATCTCATAATATTTAACTAATAATAAAATATTTCATAAAATAAATCACTCACAAACTTTTGATGTGCAAGACTCAGTCGTAAGGCCCTCCAATTCGTATTTTTTCTGAAACATCAATATAATCATCATGTATGAAGTTACTTATTTGGTCACTTCTTTAAGCTAAGAAATAACATCTTAAACAAACATCCATTGTATTCTCAAACCCTCTCTCCGCAACCTTGTATTTTATGACTTAAATTCTCCTTCAATAAACTAGTTTCAAGCCTTTTCATTAATTTCTAATCTTCAAATTACACACTATCTTATTGTCTTCATATTTATTTCCTTATTACTCATAATCCATATTTACCAAAATAAGGTACATTTTGTCCTTTTCTTTAACCAAAATAAGGTACTCATAATCTCATTATTTTAATTTGTCTTACCCCTTTTATTCCCTACCTTTTTCCTCTCCCCTCCTCACTCTTCTTACTCTTGATTTGACCTCTATAGCCTCTTGTTCTCGTTGCATTTTTTGTTTTTGAAAAATTGTAGGGGTAGCAAAAAGGAATATTAAGGGGCTATTTGGGGGCTCAACATGAGATGGTATATACCCATATCCTATATCATCTCAGTGTTTGGAGGTCCATTATCCTATCTCACTGATTTTAATTGTTTGTGGGCCCATTTCCGAAACGTGTTTCGTATCTCACCGTCATTTTCTTTCCGTGTATCGTATATCATCTAAGTGCTTGAACATACTCGATCATACTCGATCGTTCATACTCGATCATGTAGGAATGTATCAGCAGCAGCGGAAGTAACAAGGATCATCTAAGCACTCTAATTCATTAATTTTGGCAAAATATAAAGCATGCTCTTGCAGAAAACAAGTGAATTTCATGACATACCTTTGTAGAACCTCTTCAAAGCTCGATCTCCAACTACAATCTTCTCTGAATCTTGTTGTAGACCACCTTAAGATCTTCCCCACTATTCTCTTGGTGCTCTAGATTGAGTTGTGGGACTCAGAATAAGCTTGAATTAAGTGATTATGGAGAATTGCTCACAACAGCAATCTTGTTCAAGAACACTTTCTTCAACACGAATTTTCTCTAAAATTCTCTCTTGATTGCATGTCTCAAATTCAATCCAATCTCTTCAATATATTGCAAATCATCATGCAAGGAAGAGAGTTGCATGAGTTCCAGGTCATGCTTGAAGTTAATGAAGAAGAGGAAATGAAAAGTGTGTGAGCATGAAGAATATGGATAATGGAAAAACTTGTTTTTCCAATTTTTCAATTTTAACTCAAAATCAAAACTTGATTTTTTTTTTTTTAAAAAAAAAAAAAAAAAAAAAAAAACCATTTTGATTTAAAACTGAAAATTTTAATTTTATAAAATTAATTTCATAAATTAATTTTTAAAACAAAACTTAATTAATTTAATATCAAATATTAAATTAATTTTTACATATATCCATATTTATATATTTAAATCATATTTAAATATTAATTCTTCTAATATGTTTAATTCTCAAATAAACAAGTATTATGTCTCATATAATTACTAATTCCCTTAATTCTAATTTGAACGTTTCAAATTAACTTCTCAAGTTATTATAGAGTTAATCCATTACGAGCTACTAAGGGGACCTCGCGGACCTACAGATCATGGGCTCCAACGATCTGAGATTAATTTGCTAAACTCATTAGACCAGATTAATCCCCATTCGTTAACTACTAGGTCACTCTACTAAAGCCCAAGTTGCACTCTCCTTACTATAGATATATTATGTCGACATGATTTAACCATAATCAGTAAGTCGACCATTCACAGGCTGTTTTGCAATAACGGCTGGGTCAAATATTTGTTTTACCCCCGAGATTACGTCTTATTCCTCAAGTCCTTACCGATCCTCTAATGAACAACTAGTTTGTGATCCGATCACTAAATCAAACTCTCTCGACCCAGTGAGAGGGTGGGCCCCTTATTCAAGACTTGGATTCATACTAGAGAGAATAACCTTTCTTCCTATCCCTAAATCGAGTAGGCGTGAACTCCGTCTTGCGCCCTATGTCTCTAGCTATTCTAATAGGTCTTACCCCTGAAATGGGAGGCTTATTGAGCCGACGCTATTGAGCCACCCTCACCTATGCAAATCTAAGGATAATCCCGAATAAACAAGAGTTCATAGTTAGCTCAGGATTAAGATCGAGTTTCCTAGGTCATCTAGGTGAAATAGTAGTCTTATATAGTAAACAACATTATAAAGTAAGAGTGACTTATTTCTTGGTCCCAATTTTATACAAACTCATTGCATAGGACACCCCACTCCTCATGTCATAACATATACGAATTAGGATCACATATATTGTAGCACTTTACAACTCTTTGTAACAACTACAGAGTAGGCCACATCCAATGGTGTTACCAGAATAAGGTACCCAACCTTATTCATGTACTATAGATCATTTTGACTATTTACTCGAACCTAATCCACCCTTATGTCTCCACATAAAGTTCAAGTACTCATATAATAGTCATTGATCTTAGTTTATTGGATTTAGACTTTCATACAATTTAAAAAATCAATAATAAGTTTATTGATTATAGAAAATATTTATCATTTTACAAACTGCGATTTTTAGGACATAAAACCCAATAGATCATACTCGATCAATCATACTCGATCATGTTTGAACATACTCGATCATATTTGAACATACTCGATCATACTTGAACATACTCGATCGTGCTTGAACATACTCAATCATATTCGATTATACTCAATCGTTCATACTCGATCATGCTCAATCATTCATACTCGATCATGGTTGATCATACTCAATTATTCATACTCGATCATGCTTGAACATACTCAATCATACTCGCGTATTTTGTACGTTTTCAATATTATGCATTATTAATTACCTTATTTATTAAACTGTCCACCAACTTTAGTAATGACTATTCTGATTGTTTGCTGATTTTATTAATGATTGATCTGATTGTTTGTTGATTTTATTTTATCTGCGTATTTTCACTATCCATTCAACCACTTCATTAATGACTCAACCAATTTATTAATTGGATTTGAGTCCATTCATGATGTAAACTTAATATTATGAGGCTGGACACACGTTTTTAAATATTTGTTGGGATTGTTATTAATGTTCAACAACCACCCCTCTCCCTTCGCTTTTCCTATATAACAACATTGGTCCTTCTCTATTTGTTGAGAGCCTCCACTGTCCAAGATTTATTTAATTTTGGTTTCTCCTTCTCTACTTTCTAATGTTTGGTTATGTTATTTTCATATTATTAAGTTTCTAACTTTTGGTTGTTTGGTGGGTGATAGGGTGGCTCATTGTGTTTTGATCCAATAACCCGTGGACTCCAATCATATCGTACTTCATAGAAGTAACATAGGTACTTCTCTTTTCGAACTAGTTCTCTTCCTACATTATACGTATTTCTAGAGTGTTTTTCTAACTTCTTTTTAGTTTTATTATGCAGCCCAACCTAATACAGAATATTCAATTAGTTTGAGGTTGGGATGTTACTTTTTTTGTATTCCCCTATATTCCATTTCAATTGTATTTTTTGGTGTTATTAATTTTGATGTGTTACTTATACAATGGATATATTACATGGACTGTTTGATATTTTTTGGTGTTATTAATTTTTAATTTTTTATGAATATTTACATTGTCTTCATTTATTTTTAATGTTTACATGCTTCTTAATATTGAAGTTACCTAAGTTACCTTGCAGAAGTGTGAGATTTTTATTTTTGGAAGATTGAGCAATAAAAATAATAGTCATCATAAAAAATAATAGTCTATCACTGATAGACAGTGATAGACTTCTATCACTATCTATCAGCAAAAACAGTGATAGACATATATCATAAAAAAACTTATTAGTGTTTTCCTGTTTTTGATCTAATGATTTAACATGTGTTTAAACTTTTAGTTTGGTGTAATTCCACTAGTTCCAATAGAAGAAGAATCACAATCAACCACTATCAAATATTTAATAGATTTGGAAGAAAAGGAGAAGGAAAAGATAGGAAGAGAAAAAAAAAAAGAAAAAGAAATAAATGAAGGAAGAGATTTAATTTGAGGAAAAAATGAGCATTGGAAAAATATAATGGAGGAAATAGAAGAACTGAAAAATAGCCAACAAAGGATAGAAAAAGAGTAGAAAAGTTTGAAACAAGGCCAAGAAGAGATCAACATAATGTTAAAAGTCATCATAGAAAGACTTCCAATTGAAAAGTTTTCATAAGAAGAACAAGAAAAAGAGGTTGAGAAGACCATAGAGAAAAGCAAAGCTACTTCTTGTAGCTTACAAATTCTTGAAATAAATTATGAAATTGACAAAATGGTGAATTATGCTGCGAATTATGTAGCTCAAGTAAGTCTTTTGCAATGTGTTATTTTATTTTTAAATGTAAACATACATTTACTAACTAAACTAAAAGCAAAGCTAAACGATCGAGTACATGATGCAATAGGAACTACACGATCGTGTAAACGATACTTTAGTAAATTCTAAACGATTGTAGTGTCTATCAATGTTTAAATATATATTATATACTTTTGAAGTCTATCAATTCCATAGTTTATCGATAGACATTGATAGACTTCTATCAATGTCTATCAACTCTCAACTCAATTACGATAATGCTATAATGCTTCTAGTTTTGATGCCAAAGAATGAATCAATCATGGATAATCCTAATATTGCAACAACTTTTACGTAAAAAATGAAATCAATATATAAATTTTAATAACCAAAATTGATATGCTGTATCAGATGGTAAAGAAGAAACACTGACTTTCAAATTGACCATTAGACAAGTTCAGTATCAATATCTATGATCGGTTAATCAAGTATCTTCATTTTCATAATAGCAGTGAATACACTAATTGAAAGATAGCAGTGGATATCAACACAATGGTATATCAGTGTGTATAAATGATAGACACTGATAGAAATCTATCAGTGTCTATCAGTGTCTATCAGTGTATATCAATATTTGTATAAATGGGTATATCACATGCTTCAATCTAGTAAAGGAATATAGAAAAAGAAATTCAAGAATTTTATTCATATAACGATAGTGTTCAATTCACTTACAAACTCACTAATAGAACCAACAAAGGGCAAAATAACTTTCATAAGTTCTAATATCAATCTATTTGGTAATACAAGGGAAAAAATGAACTATAATGATTACATCATTGACTAATTAGGCGAAGATTGCAAGTCCTAGAATTGTGACCTTTAGAATGACAATGACTACATCTTAATGAACTATTTTTAGATTCAACTATAGATGGAATCCTTTGTTTTTTAGGTCTTCCTACTGAACATTTAAGAATAAGAGGTAATGCTCTAATAGAATCATCTAAAACCCTCCAATCTGAATGGACTCCAACAGGTCGAACATAACCCATATATGTCCATGACAATACGCTTGAGTAATAATAATTAGATACATAGGAATAAATATCCATGTGAAGCAGCCGAAGAACAGCAAGCGCATGAGAGCATGGAATTTCTTCAAAATCCCATATTCGACAGCTACAAGATCCAAATTAAGCTTTATAGGAATTGTTTATCTTCATCCATTACTGAGTATTCAACATTGTCAATAGAATGAACCTAATA
Organism: Benincasa hispida; assembly: GCF_009727055.1. NCBI lineage: Eukaryota > Viridiplantae > Streptophyta > Magnoliopsida > Cucurbitales > Cucurbitaceae > Benincasa > Benincasa hispida. The sequence continues at coordinate 54,026,084 of NC_052360.1, read as the reverse complement.
AATAAAAATGGGAAAAGAAATCAACATATTACAAACATACCAGACATACCAAATATACAAATGAATAAAAAATTGTAGAAATCTATCAAGGTTAGGGTGATAGACTTCTATCATGGTCTATCAGTGATAGACAGTGATACTGTTTATCACTGATAGACTGTGATAGAAGTCTATCACTGTCTATCACTGATAGACAATGATATAAATCTATCACTCTCTATCACACTGAATACCATTCTCCTATCAATTTTATAAAGAACACTTACCATGAAACTTCTTGATTGTTCATGTTGGTTGCGTAATATATTCTCTGCCTAAGGAGTCAAAATTGTTGTTATTGATAAACTAGCTTTCCTTCGATCATGAAACCATTTTTGCAGTAAACCTCTAATTGCTACGAGTAAACTTGCAACTTGTAAGTTCCTATTCTCTTTCAAAACAGAATTTACACACTCTGAAGGGTTTGTTGTCATCATTTCATACCTTCTTCTTCGAGAATATGCACGAGACCACTTCTCAAATCCTACATTAATAAGGTAACTTCAAATATTTGGAAAAATTGATTCCATAGATCTCATATTAAACTTGAAGTCATCAACAGTATAATACTTAGCACAACTAAAGTAAAACGGGTCAATCAAAGGATCCTTGAACAACTTCTTCAAATTTCGCAGAACATGTTAAATGCACACACAGTACTCAACATTGTTAAACACACTTAAGACACCTTTGGAATGCTCAAATGTCAATCAGAGACAATGACTAAATGTTCTTTATCCCCTAAACTAGTTTGTATATGTTCGAAAAACCATTTCCATGGTACATCATTCTCAGAATCTACACTAGCAAACACAAGGAGAAAAATATTATTATTACCATCTAGTGGAAGTTGATAATAGAGTATTGCCAAACTTAGACTTCAAAAACGTGCCATCAACAGATATGGTAGGTCTACAGTACCTCCACCCCTCAGTAGATGCACCAGTAGCTATGAAACAAAATTTAAAATGTCCATTTTCATCAATCTTTAAAGTAGTGTACGTTTCTGAAAAATAAATGAAAACAATTATATTAGTCACAATGGTAACAAATCAATCATTGTCTATCATTGGTAGATAGACAATAATAGATAATTATCGCAGTCAATCAGTGATAGACAATGATGCACAATTGTCATTGATAGACAGTGATAGATGACTATCATAGTCCATCTACAATACACAGTGATATAAAATTTATAAGAAGAATACTTCATTTGAACTAATACCTGAATTAATTCTTTCAACCTTTCAAAAAATTGTGGAATCAAGCTATATGATTCAGCTGCATCACCATTTAATGATCTTAATATATGTTCTTTTGCTCTCCAAGCTTTTTGATAACTAATATTAACACCAAGCTTAGTACGAGCCTTATGAACAATATCCCTAGGAAGGGAGTGATCAGTAGAGATAAACCTAAAATCCTCTTTCAAGCAGTCCCCAATTATAGATGAAGCAGCTTGCCTATGACAACTTTGAGTTGTATTCATTGAACAATTATGGTGGAAATATACTTTCTAAGTATCCACAACTCACTCTTCTTGTACCGAGATGCCCGAGCATACCATTGATAGCCTTCTTGCAAATATTTCAATTCAAGAAACTTTGAATTTTACCGTGTAGTCCTAAATCGAAAATTCTTATTCACTGCTATTACATAAAATCACTTACACAATATTTCTTTAGTTCCAAATACATCTTCTTCCTTCAAATCACCATTAAAGCCAACATTTTGTATAACTTGATCATTTGAAGAACTAAAAAAAGAACCTAAACATAGCAATCTATCACCACATCCACCACTAATACCATTGCAAGATCTTTCTATAGAATGATGACTAACATGAGCAACTAAAAGATGCCTAGTCTTTGAATTTTTAGCCAAAGACAAATACCAACTGACATCCTTATATTTCTTTATTTGAAATACACATTAAATATTAGTTTGACCAAAATCCAACAATACTGATAAATCTATTGAAATATCCAACTGAATTTCAACCAATATCAAGCTAACTAAACCATTGAAGTCTATCATATCATCAACAAAAACTCCAACAACACTATAATTCTCATAGAATTGTAATGAGTTCACTATCCACCATAAAAAACGAATACAAGAATATTAACCATGGTATCAATTTATTGCAATAAAAGGAAAAAAAAGATTGTATAAGAAAAATGTTAATATGTATATAGCTTTATCACTGTCTATCAGTGATAGACAATGATAGAGCTCAATCACAGTATATCAAGCATGGTATATCACTAGTGATAGAGCTCAATCACTGATATAGAGAGTGATAGAGTTCTATCACTTTTTATTAGTGATAGACAGTGATAGAACTATATCACTGTCTATCACTAATAGAAAGTGATAAAACTCTTTCACTTTGTATAACTTATAGACAGTGATATATGTGTATCATTATCTATCAGTGGTAGAGAAATGTTCACATCGCAGTTCTCCCTTTAACACCAACAGTAGATAGTAACCGAACTGTCTCACAACGTTCTACAACAAAAACTATCTATCTGTGGGAAAGAAGCCATAGATGGATGGTGCTACACGATCGTTTAGCACACAAGAATGCGTCGAGTATCCAATACCATACGATCGTCTAGCAAGCGAGCGTCTACATGATCATGTAGCCAACGCAACATGATCGTGTAAAAAACTCTACACAATCGCGTAGCATTAGCTACACGATCGTTTAGCAAATGCTACACGGTCGTGTAGTAAACTCTACATAACACATAACAAAAGCTATCCGATCGTTTAACTTTGTAAAATTTAAAGAAAACCTTAATATGTATATAGCTCTATCACTGTCTATCAGTGATAGACAATGATAGAGCTCAATCACAGTATATCAAGAACGGTATATCACTAGTGATAAAGCTCAATCACTGTTATAGAGAATGATAGAGTTCTATCACTTTCTATCAGTAATAGACAGTGAAAGAACTATATCACTATCTATTAGTGATAGAAGGTGATAAAACTCTATCACTTTGTATAAATTATAGACAGTGATATATGTGTATCATTGTCTACCAGTGGTAGAGAAATATTCACATCCATACATAATCCCACCAAAAACTATCTATCTGCGAGGAAGAAGCCATAGATGGACGGTGTTCCACGATCGTTTAGCATGCAAGGATGCATCGAGTATCCAATACCGCACGATTGTCTAGCAAGCGAGCGCCTACACGATCATGCAACCAACGCCACACGATCGTGTGAAAAACTCTACACGATCGCATAGCATTAGCTATACGATCGTTTAGTAAATGTTATGTGATCATGTAATAAACTCTATATGATCACATAACAAAAGCTATCCGATCGTTTAACTTTGTTAAATTTAAAGAAAGCCTTAAAACGAGAATTCTAACCTGAAACATCCATAAACAATTCATCCACAAACATTTATCACATAAACGCAATGCAGATAATAAAAATCCACCAGTACTGTAACGAATTCGATGAAGAAACGTATACTTACAAACATAGAAAATAGAAGAAAAAATCGTACCGTGGTTGAGGAATTATTTCAATAAAGAAGATCGGCGAGAAAGAAGATCATGGTGTTCGACGAGGAAGAAGGAAAAATAGCATTCAGCGAGGAAGAAGATCAAGGCATTCGACGAGGAAGAAAGAAGAACAGAGTTCAACGAACGCAGCAAATCAAATTTGAAGAAAAAGGAAAATCGGCGAGTAGGAAAATCATGGTGTCAATAAGGAGAATAAGCGGATAAGAACATCAATACGTTGTTTATAATTTGAGAATGGCAAGGAGGAAAATCATGGCATCGACGAGAAACAGAGTTCAATGAGCGAGTGTGGCAAATGAAAATTCAAAAAAAGGAAAATAGGCAAGAAAGAAGAGTATTTTTGGTCATTTAAAAAAAAAGGAAATTGGAATTTATTTTTGCTATAAAGTGTAAATATTATTGTTTTTTTTTCTTATTTATAATATTTCCCTATTTTTCAAAGTGGATTTTGTTCTTATATAAAAAATGAGTTTGTTTTATGTTAAATTATTATTATTATTATTTTTTTTTTTTGTAATTCCTGCACAAAATCTTTTCATTGTATTTGATTAAAAAATTCAATAATAAATTTTTGACTGTATAGCCATAAATTTATTAGGTGGACAACAAATAGGAGAAAATTCATATTATAGAATGAGAAATAGAGGGGAGAATGAATATAGTAATTGAATTACAATTAGATGTTGAAAAAATAAAAGAAATCAGAAAATTAAATTAATTTTCACAATATCTCCCTAAATATTTTCTCAACTTCTCTCTATATCTCTCTCTTTCCTATTATCTCTCTCTCTTTTTTCATCTCGAGTCTCACTTTTTTTTCTTCATATGATTTGATATGGAAGAAAAGAATTTTTGAAAAAAATATTTCCATATTGTTGCCCAAAAAATTCTAATTAGCAAATCTAATTAATTAGAACAATATTTTAGCCAATAGTATCGTAAGATAGACTCCATCGCAATGTCTATATTTTTGGATACCACCACCTTGTCATAGGGTTGCAAGGAGAGCAAATTTGAGAATGAATCATCACAAATATATGTGGCATTGCACCACAAATTTTAAGATTTCTTAAAAAAATTAAAAATGGGTGATTACCTTGTTTATTAGAATAGATATACTTAGATTTGTATAAAAGTGTGTCTTGATGGAAATGATTCGAGTCTTGATTGATCCTTTTATAAAGAGATAGTTTTTTCACTCAAAATGTCTCAAAATGGAAAGATACAAGGCTTGAAAAAATTTAGAGTTAAAATGGGAATGTAAAATTAAATGAAGAAAAAGGAAAAGGAGAAAGCAAATGCAAAAAGTTGGTGATTACTTCGTTTATTAGAAGAGATGGACTACCCCTTTAGATACAAGTAGACTTGCATAAGAGAACACTAAATTGGTGATTACCTTTTTTAGCAAGGGTCTCAAGGTGTGTTTTATTGGAGATGATTTGATTTGTAATTTATCATTTTATAAAGTAGTTTTTCGCTCCCAAGGTTTTAAAATGAAGAGATATAAGGTTTCAAAATTTTTTAAATTTTAGGATAAAAGATGAACATAAAATTGAATGAAAAAAAGAAAAATAAGGAACATCAAAGGTTCTGTACAAAACACCCCGAAGATTTCATTGTGAGGACAAAATAGGTATTCTGAAAAAATATATGGTAAAATCGAAATATAAAGATTCTCCTTTTTTTTTTTTTTTGCCTTTTATATATCGTAAAATTGGTGGTCTTAATTTGAATCAACTTATAATGTTTAATGTATCCCTATTGATAACAATTTTAAATGAATATTAATAAACTATTAATATACTAATGTTATACTTAAAATTGAATATGGGATAGGTGTTGATATATTATTAATATACTTGAATAACTGTATTTTTAAGAAGCATTGATATACTAATGTAATATACCAACGTTATATTTGAAATGAATTTTGAGTTAATATTGATATAATAGTAATAAACCACTGTTATACTTGAAATTTTATTAAGAAGAAATGTTGATATGTATATATTCTATTGATAAACTAATGATATATTTGAAATTAGTTTTAAATGAGTTTGATTCAATATTGATACGCTAATTTATAGAACTTTAAATAAATTTTGAATAAGTGTCTATAAACTATTGATGTACTAATAATATATATACTTAATTGAAATTGATTTATAAACGAGTGTTTATAATATTTAGACACTAATGATATATTTGAATTATATATTTTGAATGAGTATTGATAAAATATTGATACACTTATACCATATTTGAAATGAATTTATATCATATATATTGAAATACCCATGTTATATTCTAAGTATTCTATAGATATACTTCATGAAATTTAGATGAATCTAATATATGACTCTGCAAGTCAAATACAAAGTTACAAACAATGTAAAGGACAATAAATTAAACTGTAATAGAAAGACAAAAATCCAAAGATTGGTAACCCAATTCGGAACAATCATGCACACCTACGTTTTGGGGCAGTGTGCCCGATGAAAAAAATTCACTCATTCGAGTTAAGCGATTATAATGAAGTATTTATTTAATAAACAACTTGTACAGAGACTCTTAAATAACTCACTCCTAATGAAGAGTTTAGCTTCCCCTCTAAACTTGAGGCTCTCTCTCGCATTGCTTTATTACTTTTTTCATCTTCTTGTTTGAAACATACTTTGAAACAAAGTTGTTTAGGGTCCCCCTAAGACTGAGAATTCTCTATAGGCTAGAACTTAGATTCCTTTAAGTACAAAGCCAATACTATAACTTATTCTTCACCTGATAAAGATAAGAACATGCAACATAGTATACAATAATAGCCACAACCTCACATTGAGGTACACACTTGTCTTTTTGGTCTCTATTGTAAGAGTTATCTTGTTGGTTGTCTCATAAATTGTCTCACAGTATGTCTTTCATAATGCTAATCCTGTAAATTATTTTTTTCATCTGCTGATATATTCTGCGATTTTATTACTCTTGGATATTTTCCTTTCTATGCTCTGTAGATTTTGAATAGGGTCCTTTAATTTCTTCACTATGCTTATTTAAGAGTAAGTTGTAGTCTTACTAAGGTTGCAGCTTTGAGTATTTTATTTAAATCTTCTCAATTTTTGTGGTGGGCGAACATTATGGTTGTATGTAAATCTTTGTGATTATGATTCAGAATTCTTGTAGATCTTAAGATTATGATCTAGATCGATTTTGAAGCTTGCTTTGTGAGATTGTTGTCTTGATATTAGGGGGAGCTTAAGACATCATTGTTTGAGAAGGGGTTCCCAAGCTTAGGGGAGCTAAATTTATCCAAGTGAAGTGGTCTTCACTAAAAGTGGAAAGATTATGGTTGAGATGGAGTCTCACACTTAGGAGGAGCCAAAGTGATTGCTTACTAATATTCTTATACTTAGGTGGAGCCTAAATCTCATTGAGAGAGAGACTCACACTTAGGGGGAGCCTAAATGCTTATTCATCGAGTTAAGTTATTCGTGTATCACTAAAATTTTCGATTCTTGCAGATAAATACAATGTTGTAATTACTTGACTTCATATTAGTAAAAATATCTTTCCTGAGTAGACGTAGATGATATATTGTTGAACTAGGTTACCAAAAGTTGTGTCTTAACTTTCAAAGTTTTGGTTTTTTTTTGTTTGTCCTCGCGACTATATATATATTTCACAAGGGAACAATTTTGTAAGGGAAAATCATTGTTCACGGACCTGAAACAAAAAGTATCTTCAGAGGATCTGCAATAAAGAAGGAAAAAGTACTCTCTAGAGAAAGATGGTTCAAACAACCAAGATGTTCTTGACAATCGTAACGACATGCTACAAAATAAATTGCCCTAGACAAAATAGCCAACATAACAACAATACCCCTTTATATATTTGGTATATCAACAATATTATTGATATATTTGTTTTCCTCTAAATTAGATATATCAACCAGTTTATATATTAAACATGAAATATTTGTCATACAATTGATATACTAAATTAAATATGATTTACATTTCATTTTCACAAGAAAAAAAAATCGAACCTATATATCCCATTAGAATTATATAAAAACTTTTAAAATAGAACATATTAATTAATATACTTTATATTTGATATATTACTTAGACAAAATTAATACGTTTAAGATATACCAACAAAATCAGTTTTGAAATTAAAACATAACACAATATTGCTAAAACTTAGATTAGACCACCAAAATTAAACTAATCCAACGAAAATAACTCTATATCAAAACTAAACAAAGAATAAATATAATATTTACCACTATCAATCAATAAATATTTTATTTTATTATGCAAGATCCACCAAAGAGGAAGCACATACTTTTCATTTATATATCATGGGTGAAGTTTTATATTTTATTTTTTAAATATAGTTCCTTTAATCTATTCTTCAAGATTTTGTCTGTTTCCTCTTTATTCTTTGTTGTAATTTTGAAGATTCACTTTACATAACGAATTAAAGTTAGCAATAATTCTTCATTCTCTTTGCTAGCTGTCAGTTTTATGCCACAAAATTTTCTGATTTTCCATATTATCATTCCACCTTTCTCGACAGTCGAAAAAGACGGTTGTTCCAGAATCATTTTAAAGAAATGCGATACAATCAACGTATTATTATTATTATTGTTATTTTTTTTGTCGACATTTTACTTCAATATTTTTAGATGTTAATAAATTCAATATCATATAGAATTTTAGAAAGACCTCACCAAATCTTATAATTTTTCTTTTTCTAAATATCAATTGATTTACGATAAAACATAAAAAAAAAAATAAACAATAAAATATCATTAATGTGATATAATAAATAAAAATATAAAAAGTGTAAACTATTAATTGATGAAGTTAAATATTATTTATTTTTAATTTTTATCGATACTGGTATTTTATCAATATTTTCATCAATATATTTATAAAATGGAGGTCTTGTTATTTTCCGTTGATTTTGAACATTAGGAACAGGGACTAATCTTAATATTATGATTCACAAATCCGTAAATTATAAGTACAATTTCATTGGTTCTACTAGATTTTGTACATGAAAGCATGTTTGGAAGTAATTTTAATATTTTTTTTTATCATGTTTAAAATCACTCTAAAACATGTTTTTAAGTATTTAAAATCAATTTTGATGATATAAAAATTACATTTAAAAGTGTAAAGTTAAATATCAAATCTATTTTGAAATAACAACCGATTTTAAATATGATTGAAAAATGAATCTAACAATTTCAAAGTTATTCTCAAACGTATTGGAATTAGAAAATCCACAAAGTCGTCTTAACTAGCTAGAAATTAATGCTCACTTCTAATTCTTATATATACACTTGACATTCAAATATAATTTCACGAGCTAATGCAACGGGTTTAGGTATCAAGTCAAATTTGATGTAGGAGAATAATTAGATTATTTGTATAATTTAGTTAATATTAGATTACATGTTAATTTTAGATTAATAGTGTTTCATTAAGACGGTATTTAGAGCGTTGAGTTGGTTCCAAAGTCTCGAATTAATATGTTGGAATTAAAAAATGTGTTTTGGATACAAAGTTGCAAAATGACATTCATCAATAAATCTTTATAAGAGAAAGATGGTAAAGTGAAGTTTCTTGATAATGTGCAAATTTAATAGTAAGCATTATTGAATTTAAGTTATTTAATATCGACTTATGAAACCAATAGACGAAACACCTCCTAAGGATTGTATTTAGAAGCTTTTTGAACCATATTTTGAGATATAGGACTATTGTTCTTTGGAGAGTTTCTTTCAACACTAAGTAATAAATTGTCCTTATTTGGTTATGGATTTGACCTAATATGCATAAACCGTTGGATCATGAACTAGTGTTAGAATTTTATGGAAACCTATATAGCTTCAAGATATATGAAAATAGTCAACCTAAACACAACTCCATTGATTAAAATATTATTATCTAAATTAAAAATTTAAAAGTTTGAATCTCACTCCTACAAAATGTTAAATTATAAAAATGAAAAACTGTAGGTGAAAAAATCATAAATATATAAATCAAATAACAAATGAGAACTCAATGATTGAGGCATCCAGGGACTAGCAACATCTCCTAAGGTCAAAAAGTAAGTTTATAATTCTATGGAAAATATTCAAACTTTATCAATAGATTTATTTTCTTCTAAAAATTTTGAGATATGAAAAAAAAAAAAACCATAAGTATTTTTAAGAAATGAAAAACCAACTACAGCGATTACTTGTAAATAAGCTTAATTTTTAATAACAAAAATATTGTACTTTTGAAACTAGACCTAACCAGTAATCAAGTTAACATAGTTAATGGTTAAAATATCCATTTTCCTAAAGATTTAATGGTTGAATTTCACTCTCTCCCTTTCGTGATTGTGACGTTATATTAAAAGAAAAAGGAAAAAACAAAAAACAAAAAACAAAAAAACTAAACAAAAACAAAACGTTCAAAACCCAAAAACATGGCTTTTGGATTTTAATAATTGGGAAGCATATTTGTCTCAGTTCATAGATAGTGGTTACACTTTTAAGTTTTATAAGGTTGGTTTGGTAATGATTGATTGTTTAGTTTGTTTTTTTAAATTAAGTCAATTTTATTTATTTATTTTTTTTTATAATGATTTGAATCTTTTTAAGTACAATTGTTGAATTCTTAATTTAAATTTCAAAAACAAAGATAACATTTTAAAAGCTATATTTTTAGTTCTCAAAATTTAGCCTCGTTGTTTAAAACATCGATTGAAAGTAGATAATCAATGAAAAAAATTTGGAGGTGAAAGTAGTGTCCATATGCTTAATTTTCAAAAATAAAAACAAAAAAGAAAATGGTTATCAAATAGGGCTTAAACTTTCGTAAAAATAAAATTTAGTATATTATCTTCAATTTTGTAATAATTTAGTCTCTGAGCTTTATTGTGTAACAATATATATTTTTGTATTTTAAATTTTATAACAATTTAGTCCTTGAAATCAGTCTTAATTAAGATTTTATTGAGATTTCTTGTATAGTCAATATTTTTATAAATTACAAAATCTACATCATAAAATAATAAAAATTAGACAAATAATTTTAATAAATTTTTGCGTTTATGGACTAAATGATTACAAAATTGAAAAGACAACAACTAAGGTCTCGTTTAGTAACTATTTCATTTTTTGTTTTTAGTTTTTGTTCCTCCCCATTTCTTATAAGAATTTGCATATATTTTTTTTAAGTACAATGGTTGAATTCTTAACCAAATTCCCAAAACGAAAACAAAATTTAAAAGCTTCTTTTTTTTTTTAGTTTTCAAATTTTTGCTTAGTTTTTAAAGTATTAGTAAAAAGTAGATAACAAATGAAAAAATTTGGAGGTGAAAGTAGTGTCTATAGGTTCAATTTTCAAAAATAAAAAACCAATTGGTTACTAAATGGGACCTTAAATTATTACATACTAAAGATCAATGACTAAATTGTTAAAAATTGAATGAACAGAGACTAAATTATTAGAAATCAAAATTTTCGAGCTAAATTATTACTTTGGAACAAAAATATTTTTTTAACTTCAAATAAAGAAAACGGAACAAAAGAAAAGGAAAAAGACGTATAGACATTGAGACAACAAAGAAGTAAGATGGACATGTGTTTAATTAAAGCACAAATCTAGAACTTCACATTCTTTTCTTTAAGACAAGAAGAATACATTATTGTCCTTTCACACTCCTTTGCTTTTCTATATCTTCTTTGAAGATTTCTATGTGTATAAATAATGCCTAACAATTTCCAATTCCCAACACAACCAAACCTATTCAATCTTTTCTCTTTTCATACTTCTTCTCTCTACACCCAAACCATGGCCACTTCACTCAAGACACCCACCACTGCATCTGTGCCATTGCTGCATTCTAAGCAATCAGCCAACCTCAAGGAGGAGTCGAGCATGAGACATTACTCCGACGACCTCGTCACCGGTCACATTTATGCCAAACATCGCGACGACGATACTACTAAAATTGATCTCCCCAATTACATCTCTGTTATTGAGAGTATTATCACAATTACTGATCAAATTAGCGATAATGCACATCGGGTAAAAATATACAACATTTATACATTATACACTCAAATTAAATTTTTGGTTTTACCTTTTTTATTTCTTTCTATTTGGTATAATTTTACTTTTGTGATGAATAACTATTATTGTGTACTCGTATAGGGAATAGTTGAAGGGCGTTTGGTACATTCGGATGCAACTTTGACATCCAATGTTGTGATCGAGCCTCCACTTTGTACTCTTCATCGTATCTCTAGCGAGGTTATATATAGTTCCATAAAATTTATTATTTTGACAAGTTATTTGATAGTGATCTAGTTTTTCACTTTTTATCTCTAAAAATAAGTTTGTTCATGCATTTAAACTTTTATCTTGATAACTCTTTTGCATTGAGAAGGCTAGTTTATTTTGTTTATTTATTTATTAATTTTTTTAATAGGGGTCAACTCTTTTATATGTTTCTAAATCTTAGTTAGATCTTCAAAGTAAATTTTTTTGATACAATTTCGGTCCTATTTAGTTACCGTTTTGTTCTCTCTATTTTTAATTATGATTTTCACATTTTTAAAGAAATACTTTTCGAATTTTTCAGCTAAATTTATACAAAACAAAACTATGTTTTTTGGAGACCACTTTTTTAGTTTTTTAAAACTTAGTTTGGATTTTTTTAAAACACTAGGTACAAAGGGAAGAACAATAACCATAAAACTTTTTATGGGTAAAACTAGTTTGTAAGATTAATTTAATTTTAAAAATCAAAAACAAAATCAAAACGATTATCAAATGTGGCCTTCATTTTTTTTGTTTATTATTTCATATTTATGTTTTTTTTCCTCACAAATTTTATTAAAAATATTTTTACTTCTTAAAATAAACATTTGGATCCTTAGTTAAATTTAAAAAGAAAAAACAAATTTTTGAAAGACCCAACATTTAAATTTAAAGAAAAAACAATTTTTGAAAAACCACATTTTTTAGTTTTTAATTTGAAAAAATTGGCTTTTGTTTTTCTTAATAGATGTAGAAAAGTAGATCTAAAATCTATTTGATAGAACTATTATTTTATAAGCTTTTTTTAAAAATAATAAAAGAAATATGACTGGTTTGATAACCATTTCGTTTATTGTTTTTTGAAAATTAAGTCATATTCCTCCAAATCTTCTTATTAATGATTTGCCTTTTGCCAAGTACAATGGTTGAAATATTATCCAAATTCCAAAGACAAAATCAAAATTTTTAAAAGCATTGTTTTTTTAGTTTTCAAAATTTAGGATTGGCTTTTTTAAACCATTGATAAAAGTATAAACAAATAAAGAAGTTTTGAGGTGAAATTAGTGACTATAGACTTAGTTTTTCAAAAATAAAGAACAAAAAAACGAAATGGGTTATTCAAACGAGACCGACATTTATCAAATAGGCTTTATAATTAACCAAAACGGTTTTCAAAAACAAAACATTGGAAAGAACATTGTCAATAAAAATGTGAAAAAGTTACATATATATATACAAAAAGCAGTTAATTTTATTTTTTCTTCTGATCCATTTTATACATGCCAATTGAAAGTTGAAATATTATGTCTCAGTTGTTCATGTTAAGGCTCCGGGGATAGAAAAAGCACACGAGGACCACACTCGAAATTTTGAAATATTGGCAAATTATCCATGGGAAGCCAAGGCAGCTTCACTTTGTTAGCTTTTGCAACTGATTATGGAGATTTGTGGCATCTCTACCATTACTCCCATGTTGATCCATTGGCTTAAAATCTTTGGCAATTATTCAAAGCGAGTTAGCTACTTTGAAAAAGCACTTTAGACTCAACTTCGATATCGACAAGTGCTTCTCAACCCCAAAAAGTCTCATTCAAAGCTGCTTACAAGCAATCAAATATATGAATGAGATTAGAGAATTCTTCAAAATATGATGTCAAGGAACTTCCTGAGTTACCCATCTGCTCTTTCGCCAAATCCCATTGAATTACTTATTGGGCCATACACACTATTGTTGCTTCAAGGATTGAGCTCTCCACATTATCTCAGTGAAAATGAGTAAGTACTTTATCCATACCTTTTTAAAAATCTCTTTTTCCTTTTAAGTATTATGTCACATTTTGCAATAAGTTGTGATCCAACCACATTTTTTACAAACTAGGGAATGATTCAGAACAATCCAACAAACTAAGTTGATTGGCCGAAATGTGCTAAACCAACTTCGGTAGATCAGGTATTGGTTTCGTTCATTTGGAAGTGACTCAAACCGACTGACCAAAGTGTTTAGAAGAAAATAAGTAACGAGATAATATTATATCTTTTTTCATACCAAAATTGAAATGTTGGTTTTCTCGGTTAATTTCAGCCCAAAACTTTCCTTGAATTTTCAATAAATCATTCTTAAAACAAAATTTTTCCAAACCACGACTCAGAAGTAGTTATTTACTTTATTAATGTTGGTAAAGAAGCTTTTGAAGATTGGAGGTAATTTGAATGATAGATTTAAGAAAGAGGCTACTTGTATTATTGATCACTTCTAACTCTTTTTTTGGCTTGATACAAAATCTAAGATATCATTTTTATTTATACTAGTTGCACACCACCCCTCGATTTCATGGCTAAGATTTTGCCAATAAAAGAACATGATCTAGAGTATATAAATGACTTTCTAAAATATTCTTTACAATTACACGTTTTCTTCCATATTCTATACAATTCTACTACATACTCCAAGTATCTCTTAAAAAGATTTCCCGGGGATATTATAGTATTTAATACTTCTAGAGGACGGGCTTCTGTTTGGACCGGATCCCAATACTTATTATCAAAGATCAAACTTACATTTCAACGTATATTCATTCATAGTAATACTGATGTTTTTCAGGAATCAGCCACAGAGATACTTGAATGGAATTGTCTGAAAAAATGGGCCATTGTACTTGCCGTACTTTGAGAAGCATCTAGACGCCATCCGAGAACAACAATGGTCGAATACTAATCTCCCTAGTTACTTTTATTTGTATCGTTAATATATTATTGGAATTACCCTGAAAAAATAACATTAAATTGGGTTATGTTTTCATTTTTTTTTATGGCAGAGGAGGTTAATCTCCTATCGTGTGTTGGTTGACCACATTGAACATATATTCAAACTGACATTACATTGGTCATTCCCAAGCTGCTTAGCGGCAAACCTTGAAACCAAACCCCTTATTGATGGCTCTACTTTAAAAGAGGAGTTTCTTCTATTTCATACCTTATTATTGGCTTGTTTCTCAAATATACTATTATAATAATGACATATATTCATTTTCATATATGAATTGTATTTAATCAATAGGTATGTTGTTAAAGTATTGATATAATATAAACTTATTGTAACCTTGTGAAACTAAAATTCCTGGGTTGGGATGAGATCGTTCACTTAAGTTGATGTTGGTGTACTAAATCTTCTATTTTTTTTATAACTATGAAGCAACTTCTATACCTCTTAATTGAAAAACTTTCCTCTTGTCTTCTCCATAGACGTTCCATTTTTCTATTGTAGCCTCTACACTAGCTTCGTACTTCGTACTTTACTCATCTACTCTTCGAATTATTGGCAATGAATTACTTTTTTTTATTTGGAGTGCACAGTAGACGAGAGAGCTAAAGAAATATTTCAACCCATACACTCTATTGATTCCTTCTTTCGTTAGTTTCTTGTTAAGAAAAAATGGTAGTATTTATTTTGCTATTAAGAAAATAGTAGGATTGTATTAGCTCACAATAACCTTAATTGCTCATCCATAAACTTTCGGGTTAATTGATTGATTCAACTTAGGTAACTTGGTCGAACAATTCGTGGGTTTTTGCAGGTTAGTGTTTCACGAAAAAAGTTGTCGGGAAGAACGTGATTATTGGTAATTTCATGGTTGGATATCTCCAATGATGATATCACGGCTCTTCATCAAGTTTTACAATGAATTGAAAGCTAGAGACAGTAGACATGAGATAGTTTGGATTCCAATTTTCCCGGAGCCTTATCAAGAAGAAAGATGCAAAGAGATATGAATTATTTGCGTTCAACTATGAATGGTATTTTCAATACAATTTACCTACAAGATATATGGCATGAGATATATTGAAGAAAAATGGCAACTTAGAGAGGATCCATTAGTTGTGGTACTAAACCCACAATCTAAGGTGGTATTCACAAATGCAATTCATCTAATTCGAGTTTGGGGGATTGAAGCAATTGATTTCACACAAGATAGAGCCAAGACTTTATTACGAAAAAATTGGCCCGATTCAACTCTCACCAAATTCACTCACCAACCAAGACTACAAAATTGGGTATGTAGACATTTTGTATTTCCTTCCTAATTAAATTATAATAAAATACATCTTATCTATACTCTTTCACAGATCAAGCAAGAGAAAAACATACTATTCTATGGAGGAAAGGAACCATTGTGGATACAACAATTTGAAGAGAGAGTAGAAATCTTGAGAAATGATCCTTTGATAATGGATGGTGGTTCATTTGAGATTGTACGTATTGGAAAGGATGCAACAGGAGAGGATGATCCAGCACTCATGGCTCGTTTTTGGACAGCACAATGGGGCTATTTTGTAGTAAAGAGCCAATTGATAGGTTCAAGTGCAAGTGAAACAACAGAAGACATCTTAAGACTGATATCATACCAAAACGAAGATGGTTGGGTTGTTCTAAGTGTAGGCTCAGCCCCAGTATTAGTTGGTCGTGGGATTTTGATATTGAAATTACTCGACGAATTTCCAAAATGGAAGCAAAGTTTGAGGTTAAAGGCCTTCCCTGATGTCTTTAGAGACTACTTCAATGAATTGGCTCTCAAAAATCATCAATGTGATCGAGTAATTCTTCCTGGATTCAGTGGATGGATTCCTATGATTGTGAATTGTCCTGAATGTCCTCGTTTCATGGAGACTGGTATCAGCTTCAAGTGCTGCCATGGAGGTACTCATATGTGAAGAGGATTGATTGAAGCTGCTGGAACTCATATACATCTCTTTTTTTATGTTACACTATTATACTATACTACTACTAAATGGATATTGTACCATTTGACTTTATATTATAATCGAGTCCATTAGGTCTCGTTGTTATCAGTGATGAGCGTTTGTATGAATTTATGTTATTTATGATATAATGATCATCAGATCTTTCCTTAATTTCGACTCAAGTATGTTAATTTATTGACGAGAACATAGAAGCTGGTAACCCAGTTCGATGAAATACATATATATTTAAAGGGCATTATGTCCAAGAAAAATAAATCCACTAATGTAAAATAAAGCAATTATAACGTTGTACTTATCTCTTGTTACAAACAATAACAGTGACACATGTCAAACTTGACTCCTTGAAATAACAATTAGTCTCCCCTAATTATCAAACTTCCTCTCACTTTATCTTAGGATACCCCTAAACATAAATACATTAGTAGATGAATACTTAGGCTCCCCCTACGTGTGAGACTCTAACTCTTCACAAGTTTATCTTTCTTTTATCAAGTGATACTACAACAAATATCACATACAATAGCAGGCCAAAAAACGGTATTGTAGACTTTCGATAGTGTTTTTGAAGACGCTATCCTAGACGATGTTATGGAAAGTCTAATACTTTTGATGGTGTTTTTATCTGCTATAACATGTTCTATAAAAAGTCTATTTTTTATTGTAGAATTATCATGATATGGAAATATTTTATAGCGTTAACAAAAAACGCTACGTTTTCGCTTTACTAGCGATTTTAATAGCATAAAAAATGCTATCAAAACTATTTTATAGCATTTTTAATAGCATAAAAAACACTATAAAAGGCTTTCTATAGGATTTTTAAGCATGTTGTTATAGCCATTGTTATTGAAAGCCTATTACTTTTCATAGCTTTTTTCAATGTTATAACAAAAGATTATAAAAAGTTCGTTTTCAATTTCACAATTTTATGTCAAGGGTATATAGATGCCCTAGTTTATTGTATTTTCTCTCTATTTTTCTCAACATTATAAACATTATATATTTGTATATATTTGTACTAAAGTATTAGTCCAAGTGAGAGATTGTTAGGAGTGTCCTAAAACTCGCAGTTCGTAAATGTTACAAACATATTCTATTTATCAAAGTATTATTGAGTTTTTTCATTCAATAAAATGGTATTGATATTGCAATATGTTATAAAAATCTAATAAACAAATCCACGGCTATAATATGACTACTTTAAATTTATGTAGAGACATAAATGTGGATTAGGTTTTAGTATATAGTGAAAATGGTCTATACGTAAATTGATGAGATTGGGTACCTCATCTTAGTAACATTATTAGATGCGGCCCACTTTGTATACTGATACAAATGATGTGATCCCAAAATCGATCATGTGGAAACATGTGAGTAGAGGCATCCTATGCAAAGATTGTTTGCATAAGACTGGACCTTGAAATAGTCACTTTTCTTTATAACGACCGTTTACTGTTAAAATTGACCATTTCAAATTTGATGACCTAGAGTAACTTTATCTTAATCCTAAGCTAACTATGAACTCCTGTTTATTCGACATTATCCTTTGATCTGCATAAGTGAGAGTAGTCCAATAACACTGCTCAATAATCCTTCCATTTTGGGGATATGAAATGATAGATAGCTAGGGACATAGTTCAGCAAGATAGAATTCACTCCTATCCAATTTAGGATTAGCAGAAATGTTGTTCTTTTAAGTACTGATTCCTGGTCTTGAACAACGGGGCCCCGTCTTCTCATGATCAATAGGGATATGGTTTATTAGTTGAACTATAAACCAATTGTTCAATGGAGTTTCATTGGGAGCTTAAGGAATAAGATGTATTTTAAGAGATAAAACAGTAATTTTGACCTAGCTGTAAATACGGACAATCTGTGAAGGACCGACTTACTGATTATGGTTAAAGTGGACAGAAATATATTTACAGTGAGGAGAATGCAACGATCGAGCTATAGTGGTTTGTCTCGATACTTAATGAATATTGATTAACTCGGCCCAATGAGTTTAGCCAATTAATCTGAAATCGTTGGAGCTAATGATCTGCAGATCCATAAGGTTCCTCTACAAGGTCGTAAAATTATATCGTGGATTAATGAATTGAGTGGCTTTGAAACGTTCAAAATCGAAATTAAGATTTTTAAATTTGAAGTGTTCAAATTCAATTTAGGGTTTGATAAATTATACTCGATATAGTTTAGTGTTTAATTTATTGAAATTAAACGTAATTGGAGAGATTAGAATATTTAAATATTGATTTAAATATTGAAATACATGAATAGAATTCATGTATCAATTAGGTGTTTGATTAATTTAATATTTAATATTAAATTATTAAATAATTAATTAAATTTGGCTTTAATTTGAAGTGCCAAATTAAATAATACTTAAGAGAAGGCGAGGCTCCGTTGTTCAAGACTAGGAATCAATACTTAAGAGAACAACCTTTCTGCTAATCCTAAGTCGGATTGGAGTGAATTCCATATTGCTGGACTATGTTCCCAACTATCTATCTTATCTTATCCCAAAATGGAAGGCTTACTGAGCAGTGCTATTGGACTACTCTTATTTATGCAGATCAAAGGATAATGCCGAATAAACAGGAGTTCATAGTTAGCTCAGGATTAAGATCGAGTTACTCTAGGTCATCAAATTTGAAATAGTCAGTTTCAACAGTAGACGGTCTGTTATAAAGAAAGTGACTATTTCAAGGTACGGTTGCATAGGATGTCCCCACTCGTATCCACATGAATGATTAGTATACAAAGTGAGCCGCATCCAATAGTGTTACTAGGATGAGGTACCCAATCAAATCCATATACTTATAGACCATTTTGACTATATTCTAAAACTTGATCCACATTTAGTCTCTACGTAATGTTAAAGTATTCATATTGTAGCTATGGATTTGTTTATTGGATTTCTATAACAGAATGCAATACCAATGACATTTTATTGAATTAAAAAACTCAATAGTACTTTTATTGATAAATTGAATATGTTTCTAACATTGACGAACTGTGAGTTTTAGGACATTTCCAACAATTTAATGTTATAAAAACATTTTATAGCATTACAGAAATATTATGATTTAGTAGGTTTTTTTTTTTGTTTTTGTTTTTTTTAATAATACTATATATGTTATGATTGATATTTAATAACATGTTTTACAATAATTAAAAATGATATAAAAACATGTAACATTTTTAATCTTGTCGTGATAGCCAATAATAATCAATTCTTACATAAACAATATAGCCATTTTATAAGAGTGGCAAATTGTTTCAAATGTAATTGTAAAATTAAATGCAATGCACATTTAACGGAACCAAGTGGATTTACATGAAAAGAAACTTTCAAGAGTCCAAACTTATAATTTATCGCTCACAACTATTCATCTCTCTTGCTTAGCTTCTCTTGAATTGCAACTCTCATTTGTTCCAACCCGAGAGTCGCACAAAAATGCGAATGTTTCAATTCTTCAATGTTCTATTTCAAAGAAAACATAAACCGCCAACAATCCGAAAGTCAAATTCAGCAAATAGTGAAAAAAGAAGCTTTTGTACAAAGAAAATAATAGTCCCCTACTTACAAGACTTACCCATATGAAACAAACATTACTTTCTCTATTTATGTGCTCATATTCTCTCTTTCCTTCAAAATTCTACCGAAAATAATAATAATAATAATAATTCGCACCATTTTTAGTATTGTTGGATGCAATCATCTTCTTGGGGAAAATGAAATTCAAGCAGAGGATTTTCCATTTTGTAGGTGTTTTTGGTCTAGTAAAAGTAAAAAACAAAACTCATAAGAATGACCAAAAGAAGCAAGAAAACATAAAACTCAAGTTAATTAGTACATAATATATGCTTTATTAAATATACACGTTAGATGTCAAATCTTTCAGTTGGTTTTAGAAGACAAAAGATGGAGCATAATATGAGAAAGTTCAAACAAGCGAGTGAAAAACCTTGGTATACTCAAATTATAGTTGGAGTTTAAGTTTCTAAAGGGAAATACAAGAGGAAGTTCAAAGTTGGGGAAGAATTTAGTCAAAAAAAAAAAAAGAGAGAGAGAGAGAGAGTAAAGGGTCAAGATCGAGCATATTGACAAACACATTGTGACAATCACAAGGCATCTCAACTGAACATCAATAAAAGACAATAAAACAAAGGATTGATTCATTTGATCATAAAATTGAAAACAAACAATACAATACAAATGCAAAGAATGAAGAAGTTTGAAATTACCCCTACCCTATCCAAAATGTAAAAACTAAAGATGGAGAATCAAAATATTTCCACCTATCGTATAAGTCAAACTATAACAACAAATTAACAAGAATAATTATTTGAAGATTCCAACAAAGTCAACCTCTATACTTTTAACCTCCCACCCGAAAAAAATAAATTAACACGGATTACTATTGTTATCATTAATAGGATTTATTTATACTATATATTTTTTATTTAGTCTTCTTAAAGTCACACTAATAAAAGTAGTAATAGTTCGAATTTCCCTATTATTATTTTTTTAACCATTACACAAGGCGTAGAGATAGCTCTCGAAAAGGGCTAATATTATACTCTTAATTCCATTATTATTAAGTTGTTCTTATGTATAATATATCTATTTTATAGGTAAGTCGATCCCGAGGAGCAAAGAATTCATTCGGGTACAAAATGAGTCAAAAAGAAGTAAAAATGATTGTTTGATGCATGAAGTTGAAAGAAGTCAGAAAAATTATAAGCCTACCATCAAGGACAGTATTGCATGTTAGAATCCACTTGGTTTTTTTTTTTGGGATAAAAATTAAACAAAGATTTTAATTTAAAAGTAAGAGTATAAGAGAGGGGAATTGAATTAGGAGTCAAGGGCAAAAAGGGAAGAACAAATTATATGAAGGGTAAATTTGTCATTTCAAATTCTATTAATAAAAAGTGAAAAAAAATTTGAAAATTGGAAAGTAAAAACTAGACTAAAAATGAGAGAAACTAAAAATAATTAATAATTAATAAATTAAAAGAATAGAAAAGTAAGTGAAAGAAAAAAAAAAGGAAAAAAAAAAACGAGAAAGGGATGTAAATGGGCAGCCACGTCTGTTGTGTGTTGGTGGGTTAAATGGCTTTGAAGTAGCAGAATTAGGTTTATAAAATAAGAATGATATTATAATGTTGATAAAAGAAGAAGAAGAAAGGAAATGGAAGTGGGTGGTTTTGGGCATTTACAGAAGAGAGAGAGAAAGGCTACGGGGGAGAGAGCTTTACTCCCCTGAGAAACGTTGAGAGACCAACGAGGTTTGCCGAAGAAGGTAGTAGACGGGGGAAATATAGGATGGAAGTTCGTAGACAATGGAAATTCAAACCCTGTAAGTATTTTTTTAGAGATTTAAGGTCTACCAAAGAAAATGTGTAACCTTTGGACTTGGAATGTGTACTTTCGTTCGTTTTACTCAAAAGTTTACATGGGTGTTGGTTTTGGTATTGCACCAATTCAACTAAGGGGATAAAGAAGGTGAAAATTTATGGTATTTACTATTAAAATACCTCATGGATTTAAGTTATTGGAAGTGGGTTGTGTAAATTTTGTACTCTTGTTACGATATAATTGAATGGAATGAATTAAAAGGAAAAATCCTTAGGAAAAGGAATTACAATTTTTCCTAGAAGAAGAAAAGAAATAAAATGGAAAAAAAATTACATAGGGGAATAGAAAACAGAAAAGAAAAAGAAGAAGATATGAATTAGAGAATTATATATATAAACAAAAAGGTGTTTAATTGGTAGAGTTGGTTGGCTATTTACGTGGGTTAGGAGAGAAAAAGTGCGTTTTGGGAAGTCTACAAAATATAAGAAAGTTGAGAGAGAAAATATAATTGGAATTGTTGGAAAATATTTGAAACTAGTTATTCAAGGTGAATATATAATTATTTTGGGAATATTTCCATAACCTAATTCAAGTGGTTTTTGGAATCTCAGGATAGATGAAGTTGAAGTTTCTGAACCATTTGAGGCATAGCCGACAATTGTTTCGGGAGTGGTTTATTTTATGAAACATTTATTATTTGTTAAATCTTATGATATTTGATGATTTTTTTTTTTTTTTTACTATGCGTGATTTTAGAAGAACTTGAATGTGATTTCTAGAAAATAGGTACGAATTCAAGATTTTCAAGTAAAGTCATGTTTTAAACAAGATTTTACATCATAAAGTGTTTTTGAGAAACTCTGTTTCACGCGAAATTCTAATGCAATTCAAAAGAAAAATCGTGGTTTTAGAATGATTTATGAGATATGTGAAAGCAACATTTTCGAAAACCACAAGTTTTGTATTTTAAATTTAAAGTGGGTTTCAAATGATTGAATTGATGTACCCATGGTGATTTTCCACTATATTGATGTGAATGCGTTTCCATAGTGTCGTCATGATATACATGAGTTCTTTGGGACCTACTTTCGCACACACATAAGTTTTAGGCTATGTGTCGAGGTGCTTTACCTTTTTGAGGCTGCTCTGCATGCACATATGACCGTGTTTTCTCTGCTATTCACCATAAGATTACTCAGTGAATAGTATGACCACGTTTGCTCTGCCATGCTCTTGGACTTGCTCGGTGTATAGTATGACCATGTTTCTCTGCTATCTACATTGAGTTTCTTCGTATATAGTATGACCACGTCTAGTTACAGGTTTAGTGAAGGATTTGTACAAGTTCATGTTTACATTTGTAAGAGAATGCTCATGATTTTATTTACGCGTTAATTGATTGTGTTTTACATCGATTTACAGTTCATGCTTATGATTGCAAGAATTTTCTTACAATATTCTATATGTGTTAACTCTTCTAAGTTTTCAAACTACTCATGTTTTAAATCAATTTTGTGGAACTTGTATCTCTATTTAGTATGATTGTCATTTTCTCCAATTATTTTTTTTAAAAACTCACTACTCACTAGGCATTTTTAGCTCAACCTTTTCAAAATGTTTTCCTCCACCAAGTTGCTCTTCAGTTTGGATAGGGATTAGTGAATCAGAAACTACCATCCGACTCATTAATTGGTTGCGACATGTAGGTAAACAAGGTATTTAATTCAAGTTAAGTTACAAGTTCAAGGCAAGTTAACTACATTGCATGTTTGGGATCTATCATTGAAACCCATCCTAGGATCATGTAGAATAATCGGGAGGGGTGACATTGCAACCCTCTCTTGACCTTTGCATGATGTTGAAAGGTAGTAGGAACAACTTTTGAGACAGGCACACAATGTTGCAACGCTCCTACACGATGTTATAAGACAGAAGCATTAAATACAGATTAGTGATACAATGCTTGGCAAGGGTGTCACAACGCTACAACTGGCAATGGAATTGGAGCTTCTGCACGTGCAAATAACATTTCATCAACACTGCACCTCTGCCTCAACATTTGAGGTCTGCTTCGCCAAGGGCGCCACAATGATCTTAGCAGTGTTGTGACACTGCGATCCTGATATAAATATAATTTTATTTTCCAGTTGAGAGGATTGATGAAAAGTAGATAATAAAGGTAGAAAAAGAAACAAAAGAATAAGAAAAAAGTATTTAAATCATAATCTAATTGATTTAATAATCTATGGATCTATTTGACATTAATTAGAACATCCTATTGAAGTAAGGAACTATGACATATATTTTGGAATAGATTCCATTTTGAGAGGAGCATTTAGCTTTGCAAGGTGGTCCTTGTGATTCATACGAGATTCCACATGCCCCAAAGATAACTATCTTTTTTAGTTATTAAAATTTGGCTTCGTTGTTTAAATCATCGATGAAAAGTAGATAATAAATGAAGAAATTTGAAGGTGAAAGTAGTATCCATAGACTTAATTTTCAAAAACAAAACCAAAAAAGAAAATGGTTACCAAATAGGGCCTGAACTTTCGTAAAAATAATGATTTAGTCTATTACCTTAAAATATGTAACAATTTAGTCCCTCAGCTTTATTGTGTCACAATTTAATTTTTGTATTACGATTTAGTCCTTGAAATTAGTCTTAATTAAGATTTTATTAAGATTTCTTGCATAGTCAATATTTTTATAAATTAAAAAGTCTACACAATAAAATAATAAAAATTAGACAAATAATTTTAATAAATTTTTGTGTATTATGGACTAAATGATTACAAAATTGAAAAGATAGCAACTAAGATCTCATTTGGTAACTATTTCATTTTTTGTTTTTGGTTTTTAAAAATTAAGCCTATTTCCTCCTCATTTCTTATAATGATTTGCACATATTTTTTTAAGTGCAATGGTTGAATTCTTAGCTAAATTCTCAAAACAAAAACAAAATTTAAAAACTTTCTTTTTTAGTTTTCAAATTTTGGCTTGTTTTTAAGATATTAATAAAAAATAGATAACAAATGAAGAAATTTGGAGGTGGAAGTAGTGTCTATAGGCTCAATTTTCAAAAAAAAAAAAAAAAAAATCAAATGGTTACTAAATGAGGCCTTAAATTATTACATACTAAAGATTAATGACTAAATCGTTAAAAATTGAATGAACAGAGACTAAATCATTACAAATCAAAGTTTTCACAGGCTAAATTATTACTTTGGGACAAATATTTTTTTAACTTCAAATAAAGAAAAGGGAACAAAAGAAAAGGAAAAGAAGATAGATGTTGAGACAACAAAGAAGTAAGATGGACTTGTGTTTAATTAAAGCTCAAATCTAGAACTTCACATTCTTTTCTTTAAGACAAGAAGAATACATTAGTGTCCTTTCACACTCCTTTACTTTTCTATATCTTCTTTGAAGATTTCTATGTGTATAAATAATGCCCAACAATTTCCAATTCCCAACACAACCAAACCTATTCAATCTTTTCTCTTTTCCTTCTTCTATTTTCATACTTCTTCTCTCTACACCCAAACCATGGCCACTTCACTCAAGACACCCACCACTACACCTATGCCATCACTGCATTCTAAGCAATCAACCAACCCCAAGGAGGAGTCGAACATGAGACATTACTCGGATGACCTCGTCACTGGTCACATTTACGCCAAACATCGTGACGACGATACTACTAAAATTGATCTCCCCAATTACATCTCTGTTATTGAGAGTATTATCACAATTGCTGATCAAATTAGCGATAATGTACATCGGGTAAAAATATACAACATTTATATATTATACACTCAAATTAAATCTTTGGTTTTATTTATTTTTTCTACTTGGTGTAATTTTATTTTTGTAATGAATAACTATTATTGTGTACTCATATAGGGAATAGTTGAAGGACGTTTGGTACATTCGGATGCAACTTTAACATCCAATGTTGTGATCGAGCCTCCACTTTGTACTCTTCATCGTATCTCTAGCGAGGTTATATATAATTCCATAAAATTTTATTATTTTGACAAGTTATTTGATAGTGATCTAGTTTTTCACTTTTTATCTCTAAAAATAAGTTTGTTCATGCATTTAAACTTTTATCTTGATAACTCTTTTGCATTGAGAAGGCTAGTTTATTTTGTTTATTTATTTATTATTTTTTTTAATAGGGGTATACTCTTTTATATGTTTCTAAATCTTAATTAGATCTTCAAAGTAATTTTTTTTATACAATTTCGGTCCTATTTAGTTACAATTTTGTTTTTTTAGTTTTCTACTTTTTCTAAATTATATTCTCTCCATTTTTGAATTATGTTTTTCACATTTCTTAAAGAAATACTTTAAATTTCTAGTTAGATTATACAAACAAAACTATGTTTTTGGAGACCACTTTTTTATGTTTTCAAAACTTAGTTTGGATTTTTAAAATATTGGTAGAAGGAGAAGAACAAATCCTAAAAACTTATGGGTAGAACTATTGTTGTAAGATTAATTTAATTTTCAAAAATCAAAAATCAAAAATCAAAATGATTATCAAATGTGGCCTTCATTTTTTTTGTTTTATATGTTCTTTTTTCTCACAAAAATTTTATAAAAGTATTTTTACCTTTCTTAAAATAACATTTGGATCTTTAGTTAAATTCTAAAAAAGAAAAAAATAAGTTTTGAAGAACCACATTTTTTAGTTTTAATTTTCAAATTTTGGCTTTGTTTTATTAAAAAACATGTAGATCTAAAACCTATTCATAGAACTATTATTTGTAAGCCTTTTTTTTTTAAAATAAAACAAAATATGACTATTTGGTAATAATTTCGTTTTTTATTTTTAAAAATTAAGTCTATTTCACCGATTGCATCTTTGCCAAGTACAATGGTTGAAATATTATCCAAATTCCAAAGACAAAATCAAAATTTTAAAAGCTATTGTTTTTTAGTTTTCAAATTTTAGATTGCTTTTTAAAACCATTGATAAAAGTATAAACAAATAAAGAAGTTTTGAGGTGAAATTAGTGACTATAGACTTAGTTTTCAAAAATAAAGAACAAAAAACGAAATGGTTATCAAACGAGACCGACATTATCAAATAGGCTTTATAATTAACCAAAACGGTTTTCAAAAACAAAACATTGGAAAGAACATTGTCAATAAAATGTGAAAAAGTTACATATATATTACAAAAAGCAGTAAATTTTATTTTCTTCTGATCCATTTATACATGCAATTGAAAGTTGAAATATTATGTCTCAGTTTCATGTAAGGCTCCGGGGATAGAAAAAGCACACGAGACCACACTCGAAATCTTTGAAATTTTGGCAAATTATCCATGGGAAGCCAAAGCAGCTCTCACTTTGTTAGCTTTTGCAACTGATTATGGAGATTTGTGGCATCTCTACCATTACTCCCATGTTGATCCATTGGCTAAATCTTTGGCAATTATCAAGCGAGTAGCTACTTTGAAAAAGCACTTAGACTCACTTCGATATCGACAAGTGCTTCTCAACCCCAAAAGTCTCATTCAAAGCTGCTTACAAGCAATCAAATATATGAATGAGATTAGAGAATTCTCAAAATATGATGTCAAGGAACTTCCTGAGTTACCATCTGCTCTTCGCCAAATCCCATTGATTACTTATTGGGCCATACACACTATTGTTGCTTCAAGGATTGAGCTCTCACATATCTCAGTGAAAATGAGTAAGTACTTTATCCATACCTTTAAAATCTCTTTTTTCCTTTTAATATTATGTCACATTTGCAATAGTTGTGATCCAACCACATTTTTACAAACTAGGGATGATCAGAACAATCCACAAACTAAGTTGATTGGCCGAAATGTGCTAAACCAACTTCGGTAGATCGGTATTTGGTTCGTTCATTTGGAGTTGACTCAAACCGACTGACCAAGTGTTTAGAAAGAAAATAAGTAACGAGATAAATTATATCTTTTCATACCAAAATTGAAATGTTGGTTTTCTCGGTTAATTTCAGCCCAAAACTTTCCTTGAATTTTCAATATCATTCTTAAAACAAAATTTTCCAAACCACGACTCAGAAGTAGTTATTTACTTTATTAATGTTGGATAAGAAGCTTTTGAAGATTGGAGGTAATTTGAATGATAGATTTAAGAAAGAGGCTACTTGTATTATTGATCACTTCTAACTCTTTTTGGCTTGATACAAAATCTAAGATATCATTTTTATTTATACTAGTTGGCACACCACCCCTCGATTTCATGGCTAGATTTTGCCAAAAACATGATTCTAGAGTTATAAATGACTTTCTAAAATATTCTTTACAATTACACGTTTTCTTCCATATTCTATACAATTCTACTACATACTCCAAGTATCTCTTAAAAAAGATTTCCGGGGATATATAGTATTTAATACTTCTAGAGACCGGCTTCTGTTTGGACCGGATCCCAATACTTTATATATCAAAGATCAAACTTACATTTCAACGGTATATTCATTCATAGTAATACTGATGTTTTTTCAGGAATCAGCCACAGAGATACTTGAATGAATTGTCTGAAAAAATGGCCATTGTACTTGCCGTACTTGAGAAGCATCTAGACGCCATCCGAGAACAACATGGTCGAATACTAATCTCCCTAGTTACTTTTATTTGTACGTTAATATATTATTGGAATTACCCTGAAAAATAACATTAAATTGGGTTATGTTTCATTTTTTTTTATGGCAGAGGAGGTTAATCTCTATCGGTGGTTGGTTGACCACATTGAACATTATCAAACTGACATTACATTGGTCATTCCCAAGCTGCTTAGCGGCAAACCTGAAACCAAACCCCTTATTGATGGCTCTACTTTAAAGAGGTTTCTTCTATTTCATACCTTATTATTGGCTTGTTCTCAAATATACTATTATAATAATGACATATATTCATTTTCATATATGAATTGTATTTAATCAATAGGTATGTTGTTAAAGTATTGATATAATTAAACTTATTGTAACTCTGTGAAACTAAAATCCTGGGTTGGGATGAGATCGTCACTTAAGTTGATGTTGGTGTACTAAATTCTTCTATTTTTTTTATAACTATGAAGCAACTTCTATACCTCTTAATTGAAAAACTTTCTCTTGTCTTTCCATTAGACGTTCCATTTTTCTATTGGTGAGCTCTCCACTAGCTTCTACTTCGTACTTACTCATCTACTCTTCGATTATTGGCATGAATTACTTTTTTTATTTGGAGTGACGAGAGAGCTAAGAATATTTCAACCATACACTTATTGATTCCTTCTTTCGTTAGTTTCTTGTTAAGAAAAAATGGTAGATTTATTTTGCTATTAGAATAGTAGGATTGTATTAGCTCCAATAACCTTAGTTGCTCATCCGATTAAACTTTGGGGTTAATTGATGATTCAACTTAGGTAACTTGGTGCAAATTCGTGGGTTTTTGCAGGTTTGTTCACGAAAGTTTGTCGGAAGAACGTGATATTGGTAATTTCTGGTTTGGATATCTCCAATGATGATATCACGGCTCTTCATCAAGTTTACAATGAATTGAAAGCTAGAGACAGTAGACATGAGATAGTTTGGATTCCAATTTTCCCGGAGCCTTATCAAGAAGAAGATCGCAAGAGATATGATTATTTGCGTTCAACTATGAAATGGTATTCATACAATTTACTACAAATATTGGCATGAGATATATTGAAGAAAAATGGCAACTTAGAGAGGATCCATTAGTTGTGGTACTAAACCCACAATCTAAGGTGGTATTCACAAATGCAATTCATCTAATTCGAGTTTGGGGGATTGAAGCAATTGATTTCACACAAGATAGAGCCAAGACTTTATTACGAAAAAATTGGCCCGATTCAACTCTCACCAAATTCACTCACCAACCAAGACTACAAAATTGGGTATGTAGACATTTTGTATTTCCTTCCTAATTAAATTATAATAAAATACATCTTATCTATACTCTTTCACAGATCAAGCAAGAGAAAAACATACTATTCTATGGAGGAAAGGAACCATTGTGGATACAACAATTTGAAGAGAGAGTAGAAATCTTGAGAAATGATCCTTTGATAATGGATGGTGGTTCATTTGAGATTGTACGTATTGGAAAGGATGCAACAGGAGAGGATGATCCAGCACTCATGGCTCGTTTTTGGACAGCACAATGGGGCTATTTTGTAGTAAAGAGCCAATTGATAGGTTCAAGTGCAAGTGAAACAACAGAAGACATCTTAAGACTGATATCATACCAAAACGAAGATGGTTGGGTTGTTCTAAGTGTAGGCTCAGCCCCAGTATTAGTTGGTCGTGGGATTTTGATATTGAAATTACTCGACGAATTTCCAAAATGGAAGCAAAGTTTGAGGTTAAAGGCCTTCCCTGATGTCTTTAGAGACTACTTCAATGAATTGGCTCTAAAAAATCATCAATGTGATCGAGTAATTCTTCCTGGATTCAGTGGATGGATTCCTATGATTGTGAATTGTCCTGAATGTCCTCGTTTCATGGAGACTGGTATTAGTTTCAAGTGCTGCCATGGAGGTACTCATATGTGAAGAGGAATGATTGAAGCTGCTGGAACTCATATACATCTCTTTTTTTATGTTACACTATTATTACTATACTACTACTAAATGGATATTGTACCATTTGAATTTATATTATAATCGAGTCCATTAGGTCTCGTTGTTATCAGTGGTCAGCGTTTGTATGAATTTATGTTATTTATGTTATAATGATCATCAGATCTTTCCTTAATTTTGACTCAAGTATGTTAATTTATTTCTTGTCATTTATGAAAAAATAAGTTGTAAAACAACACCTAAAATAACAGAGAACGAGAATGTAGAAGCTGGTAACCCAATTCGGTGAAATACCACATATATCTAAAGGGCATTGTGTCCAAGAAAGATAAATTCACTAATGTAAAGTAAAGGAATTATAACGTTGTACTTATCTCCTGTTACAAACAATAACAGCTACACATGCACTACAAGAATTTTGGGCTTTAATATCGATTGAAAAAAGTGAAATTGGATGTATAATGTCGGTTGCAAAAAATGGATTTTTAATGTCGGTTTTAAATCGACATTGAAGATGGAATACAATTTCGGTTTAAATTCAACATTAAAGGCCTCTCATTTATTATTATTTCTTTAACTTTATTAAAATCGAAAAATGAAATCTTATCCCTCCTTTCACTTCTCTCTTATCAAACTCTCTCTTCTCTCCTTAGCTTGGTCGTGCACACCACTTCCATTGGTTGCCGTCACCGGTGTTGCTTGGATCTCCGTCGTCGTGGGCTTCTTTTGGTGGTGGGTCATCGTCGTGGATGTTCTCTGATTTTTTTTGTTGGTTTTCATCTGTGCGTGGGTGTTCACGAGGTGTTCCCGTGGGTTGTCGTCACCGGTGATGCTTGGATCTCCATTGTCGTGGGATTCTTCCAGTGGTGGGTCATCGTCGTGAGTGTTCTCCAATTGTTTTTCGATTGGTTTTCGTCGGTGCATGGGTGTTCTCGGGGTGTTCTTCGCTGACACGTGGGTGTTCTCCGTTGTTCTTCGCCTGTGGGTTGTTTAAGTTGTTTGCTTCGAAAGGTAAAATTTTATTTTCATATGAATTTTCAATTTAGTAATTTAAAGTTATTTAATTCATTTTATTTTTATTTTAATGATCAAATTTATTGAAAATTTGAAATGTTGGAATTAAATTAATTGAAGAATATATACTTGATTGGTTGTCTTGAAATTTATTGATTATTGATTGATGTGGTTCAAGTGTTATTTCATTAATTTTATGTTTTGTTCCAATGATTAAGCTTCTTGGAATTTGTTGATGTTGGAATGAAATTAGTTGAAAAATATGTACTTGGTTGATAGTCTTGCTTGGTGTGGTTCAAGTATATATCAAAATCATTTTCTTTCAATTATATATAAACTAATTCGGTCTTACTTGGATGATTAAGCTTGATTGGTGTGGTTCAAGTGTTATTTTATTAATTTTATATTTTGTTCCAATGATTAAGCTTCTTGAAAATTTGAAACGTTGGAATTAAATTAGCTGAAGAATACATACTTGGTTGGTAGTCTTGCTTGGTGTGGTTCAAGTGTATATCAAAATCCGTTTCTTTCAGTTATATATAAACTAACTTGGTCTTACTTGGTTGATTAAGCTTGATTGGTATGGTTAGTGTTATTTCATTAATTTTATGTTTAGTTCCAATTATTAAGCTTATTGAAATTTGTTAATGTTGGAATGAAATTAGTTAAAAAATATGTACTTGGTTGATAGTTTTGTTTGGTGTGGTTCAAGTCTATATCAAAATCCTTTCCTTTCAATTATATATAAACTAATTTGGTCTTACTTTGTTGATTAAGTTGTATTGGTGTTGTTCAAGTGTTATTTCATTAATTTTATGTTTTATTCCAATGATTAAGCTTTTTGAAATTTGTTAATGTTGGAATGAAATTAGTTGAAAAATATGTACTTAGTTGATAGTCTTTCTTGGTGTGGTTCAAGTATATATCAAAATTTTTTTCTTTCAATTATATATAAATTAATTTGGTCTTACTTGGATGATTAAGTTTGATTGCTGTGGTTCAAGTGTTATTTCATTATTTTTATGTTTTATTCCAATGATTAACGTTCTTGAAATTTGTTAGTGTTTGAAGAAATTAGTTAAAAAATATGTACTTGATTGATAGTCTTGCTTGGTGTGGTTCAAGTGTATATCAGAACCAATTTATTACTGTTTTAGGTCTTATTGTTGATTATGGTTAAATTTACAAGCTTACAGTTACGTAATTTTTCCTTGTTATTGTTTGTCTTTTTTGTAGATTAAGTTGCATATTTTACAGTCATGGATAAGTAATGGATGAAAATGAATAGAATATTAGTTGGGTTTTGGGGTTGAGATGTTTATTAAAAATAGTCTACAACATTCAAATATACCGAATGTTATGAGTTGTCCATGTTTGAAGTGTGTGAATGCAAAGACTCTAAATGTGAACACAATAAGAAATCACTTATTTTTTAGTGGTATAGATCAAAGTTATCAGACATAGATTTTTCACGGTGAATCATTACTGATTAAGAGAAACAATGATAATGTGTCTACTAGTGAAAGAGACAAAGTTGATGAGGATGATGTTGATGTTGATGATACAATTGGAATGTTTGAGGCTGTATACAACTAATTTAATGAAAAATTCGATAATTTTGAAGAATCATTAGATGATGCAAAGAAACCATTGTACCCAAATTGTAAAACTTTTTCC
Organism: Benincasa hispida; assembly: GCF_009727055.1. Lineage (NCBI taxonomy): Eukaryota > Viridiplantae > Streptophyta > Magnoliopsida > Cucurbitales > Cucurbitaceae > Benincasa > Benincasa hispida. The sequence continues at coordinate 53,992,744 of NC_052360.1, read as the reverse complement.
AAAATATCTACATTGGCAAAGTTATATAATTTGAAAGCTAAATTTGGATGGGGTGATACGAGTTTCACTGAGTTGTTGGAATTAATTCATGACATATTACCTTGTCCTAATGAAATTCCAATTTCTTCTTATGAAGCAAAAAAGATGTTGGGTACTCTTGGAATGAAGTACGAGAAGATTCATGCATGTAACAATGATTGTTGCTTGTTTAGAAAAGAAATCTCTAATGCAAATATATGCCCCATTTGTGGTACGTCAAGATGGAAGCTTCATAAAAATTTAAAGGAAAGGGCTAAGAATATCCCAACAAAAGTCATGTGGTATTTTTTCCCAATTCCAAGATTTGAAAGAATGTTTCGAAGTAAAGAAACAACAAGTTTATTGACGTGACATGCTAAAAAAAATAAAAAAAAATAAACAGATGGTTTATTAAAACATCCCAAAGATGCCCTATCGTGGAAAAAAATAGACAATTTGTGGCCAGAGTTTGAGTCAGAACCTAGAAATCTCTGTCTTGCTGTTTCGACAGATGGGGTAAATCCACATAGAGATCTTAGTAGTATATGTAGTTGTTAGCCAGTGATGTTAGTGACGTACAATCTACCTCCATGGTAGTGCATGAAGCGAAAATTTTTTATGTTGATTACACTAATATCTCGTCCTAAACAATCGAAAAATGACATAGATGTTTATTTAGCTCCGTTAGTAGATGATTTGAAAAAACTTTGGAAAGAAGGGGTAAAATGTTACGATGCATATGAAGAACAACGTTTCATGCTTAAAGCTATTTTATTATAGACCATTAATAATTTTCCTACGTATGGTAACTTGTGTGATTGTATGGTTAAAGGATATCATGCATGTCCAATTTGTGGAGAGAAAACTTCATCCACTTCTTTACCAAAAGGGAAGAAGATGGCATATCTCAGGCATCGCAAGTTTCTACAACGCCATCATCCATATAGGAAACAAAAGAAAGCTTTTAATGGTGCACAAGAATTAGAATTTGCTCCAAAACCATTGAGTGGAGAAGAAATTCTTGCAAAAACAAGTAAGTATCAATATTCATTTGGTAAGAAAACTATCAAGGAAAAGAACGGTGGAGATAGCCCTTCAACTTATTGGAAGAAAAAATCTATTCTTTTTTAGTTAGAATACTATGACGTGCGACATTGTTTAGACGTGACGCACATTGAAATGAATGTATGTGCAAATCTTATTGGCACGTTGCTTGATATTTCTGGTAAAATGGAGGATGGAATAAAAACTCGATTTGATTTGGTGGAACTGAACATTAGATTATAGTTAGCCCCTCAAGTATGATAGAAAAAAGCCTTTTTACCTCCCACATGTTATACATTAACACGAGCTAAGAAATTGAGCTTTTGTAAGATACTATCAAAAATTAAAGTACCTGGAGGTTATTCATCGAACATTCAAAGTTTAGTGTCGCCCACAGATTTGAAACTTTACGGACTTAAGTTGCATGACCATCACATTCTTATGCAACAATTATTACATGTAGCCATTCGTGATATTTTACCCACACATGTAAGACTTGCAATTACTCGCCTATGCTTCTTCTTTACTGCTATATGTTGCAAGGCAATCGATTCATCTCAGTTAAAAGGTATGCAAGAGGATATAGTTGTCACTTTATGCCTCTTAGAGAAGTATTTTCCACCATCATTCTTCACAATAATGGTACACCTTGTAGTGCATCTCGTAAGAGAAGTTGAGTTTTGTGGACCTATTTATTTGAGGTGGATGTATCCTTTTATTTGAGGTGGATGTATCCTTTTAAACGATACATGAAAGTATTGAAAACTTATGTACAAAATAGAAATCGACCAGAAGGATGTGTTGGAGAAAATTATATTGTCGAAGAGACTATAAAGTTTTGTTCTGAATTTGTATCTAGTGTTAATTCTATTAGGCTAAACTCATCAACAAAGAAAGCAAACTCAAACATTTATAGAGCATTGTCAACTGCTTCTTTTATTAGACCAATTAAGGATGAGTTGGATCAAGCTTATCTTTAAGTTATTCAAAATGTAAATGATGTGCTTTCTTACGTCGAGTATGTAGATCTCCATCTTATTCTCATTTTAGGTTACCTGATTATTCAATAATCTACTAACTTTGTCATTTATAATAGGCAACATATAGATATTTTGTCTAAGCTCAATTCTAGTAAAAGTAAAAGTAGAAAGTGGCTTCAAGAAGAGCATAATCATACATTCAGTCGGTGGTTGTCCGTACGACTAATCTCTAGAGGCCTACTATTTGATGTATAATTAAATGTTAACTACTAAACTAATATAAAATATATCGTAGGCTGCACTAGCTCTCGAAGTTCCCAAAAATTCCATATCGCCTTCTTTAATTTGTATAGCTAATGGAAATATTTCATAGCGTTAACAAAAAATGCTATGTTTTCTCTCTACTAGCAATTTTAATAGCATAAAAAATGCTATTAAAACTATTTTATAGCATTTTTAATATCATTAAAAAAAACTATAAAAGGCTTTCTATAGCATTTTTAAGCATTTTGTTGTAGCCGTTGTTATTGAAAGCCTATTACTTTTCATAGCGTTTTTTCAATGTTATAACAAAAGATTATAAAAAGTCTGTTTTCAATTGCACAATTTTATGTCAAGGGTATATAGATGCTCTAGTTTATTGTATTTTCTCTCTATTTTTCTCAACATTATAAACATTATAATTTGTATATATTTGTAACTCACTGAAGTATTAGTCTAAGTGAGAGATTGTTGGGAATGTCCTAAAACTCACAGTTTGTAAATGTTAAACATATTCTATTTATCAATGTATTATTGAGTTTTTTTTCATTCAATAAAATGGTATTGATATTGCATTCTATTATAAAAATAAAATAAACAAATCCACGGCTATAATATGAATACTTTAACTTTACATAGAGACATAAATGTAGATCAAGTTTTAGTATATAGCCAAAATGGTCTATAGGTAAATTGATGAGATTGGGTACCTCATCCCAGTAACACTATTGGATGTGGCCCACTTTGTATACTGATACAAAATATGTGATCCCAAAAATTGATCATGTGGAGATATGAGAGTGGAGGCATCCTATGCAAGAGTTATTTGCATAAGACAGACCTTGAAATAGTCACTTTTCTTTATAACGACCGTTTACTGTTAAAACTGACTATTTCAAATTTGATAACCTAGAGCAATTCGATTGTAATTCGGAGCTAACTATGAACTTCTATTTATTCGAGATTATCCTTTGATATGTATATGTGAGAGTAGTCCAATAGCACTGCTTAATAAGCCTTCCATTTTGGGGATAAGACAGGATAGATAGCTGGGAACATAGTCCAGCAAGATGGAATTTACTCCTATCCATAATGGAAGCAGAATATGTTTATGCATGTGAAGCAGCCAAGGAAGCAGTATAACTTAGGAAGTTTTTGTTGGGTTTTATTCCTAAAACTCATGGTTTGTAAAAAATAAAACTTATTCTGAAAATTCAATAAGTTGTTATTGAATATATGAATTGCTTATTTTTTTTTAGAAAAAAATGTAGCAGTTGATTCCCTAAAGTCTCGTGTCTTGTAGTTTGTAAATAGTTTGTACGAACGCTTCTGGTGTATAATATATGATATTTACTTCACATCTTGATTTTGCTCAGTTAAATGTTTTATTTGCTTTACCACAAACTAATAAACCTAAAATCCCTGGTTATCTGTATGTAACTTAAGCATGTATGTGGTGACCTACAAGTGGATCATATCTTAAGTTATAACCAAAATGGTCTGTAGTATATAGATATAGAAGGGAAACCTTATCTTGGTAATGCTACGGATGCAGCCCGCTTTGTGGAATGGTCACAACTGTTGTGACTTGTCACAGATGGTTTGAACCTGATCATTCGTGTAGGGGACATGTGAGCGGGGTCGTCCTATACAAAGAGTTTGTATAAGACCTGACCATGAAGTGTTAACGTCTCGTTATATAACACCGTTAATGATAGAGACTCCACTTCACTAGGATGACCATAGGTAACATGACCTCAATCCTGAGTGAGTTGAAATGTAACTATAGAGACAAAATGGTAAATTGGTCCAGCCGTACTTACGAGCATCTGTGAAGGGTCATCGTACTCATGATTGGTTATATTTGATGGACACAGAAATATATCAGTAGTAAGAGGAGTTCAGCTATTGGTCTTTAGTGGAATGCCTGGTAGTTAACAAATGGTGGATCTCGTGGCTAAAGAGTTTAGTTAGCTATTCACGTACCGTTGGAGCTTCGAGCTATAGGTCTATATGGTCCTCTTTGTAGCTTGGATAAAGTTGAGAATCAGTTTTTGGGTCAATTTGAAATGTTCAAATTAACAAAAGAGAGTCCGATTATATATGATATAATTGAACTAGTTAATTATATATGATATAATTGACTAAATGTAAGAGATGCATTATTTTGGAGGAAATTGGATATAAATATGATTTATATCAAGTAGAGGAGAAATTACTATAGTAGATATATGATATCAAACTATAGGTTAAGAATATAAAATGATTATATTCATTATTTAAATAAGTGAGAAGTTATGAGATAATTGGTCGAGAATTTCTCCAGAATAGTGCGAAAGTGGGAAGATTGAATTCGATTCTTGTAACTGAAGAACAAAATAACTTTTTTTTTCATTTTGTAAGAGATTCAAAAATTCGCTCAAGGTTTGAAAACTTTACTATCGCTTAGTGTTGAGAGCCTATGTGATAGCGTCCATTGTCCTAAACGATCGCACACCCACGCACTAAACACTCGTACACGATTTCTAAACGATCGCTTACTTTTTCTAAACGATTGCTTATCGCGCTGAGCAGACCTAAACAATTGCTTACTATTTGCTAGATGACCGCTTTATAAAACCTACACGATCGTGTACCTTTCTCTAAACGATAAGCACTCGACTACACGATAGTGATCTATTATCTCCCATTTACTTGTTCGTACTACACGATCGTCTTCTCCTCCTCCCTCTACCAATTTCATCAAAGTCCACCCTTTGGATTCTCACTCCGAGAATACCGAGGACTTTGAATGGTTGTGTCGTCCTCGGTTGCTGTTGGTTCGTGTGCTGCCGTTCGTGTAGACGACCGTGGTGCTGTTAGGCGACTTTTTGCTGCGCGATAAGGAGCGTAGATGAGTTTGCTTCCGCTAGACTGAGTTTGAGTGAAGATTGTATTCAATTGGTACATTTACTCAGTCTTTTGTATTTAATTGTTAAAGCATTCCTAAAATTAGTGTCACAATGCATATATGTTTGTTAGAATGTATGTGTGGTAATTCTGTCACAATGAAATCGAAAAGATCTGTATCCACTCATGGATTCTCTTGCTTAAGAGTTCATTCAATTGGTATCAGAGCCAGGTTACTGATATTCCAATTTCATTGATGCAAAGAATTGCATATGCATTCGCGGTGGGTGCAACATATCTACTTTCTGTTTAATTGTTAAATTGTTTGTGGATGTGCGGATTAATGGAGTTTTCTGGGATGAAACCTCGGTTTGATTAATTCTTTTGCATTTACGGTTAATTGTAAAGGCCCTTGTGTCTTTTGGCATAATTAATTGTTATCGAGTCTGTAATTCAAAGTTAGTTTGAGTCTTGAGTCGTTCGTGAAGACGTTCGGAGCAAGGGTTACTGTTCTTCGAGGAAGAAGACGATCAAGAGTTGATCGAATTGTGTAGGCGATGGGGTAGGCGATCGCAGAGTATCAGATGCTTGGGTTGTAGGATTGTATCAGTCACAGTGGAAGCACAAGGATCATCTAAGCATTAAAATTCACTAATTTTGGCAAGAATAAGGCATGCTCTTGCAGAAAAACAAGTGAGTTTCAAGACATACCTCTTGTAGAACTTCTTCAAAGCTCCTTCTCCAGCTGCTATCTTCTCCAAAGCTTGTTGCAGACCACCACAAGATCTTCCCCACTATTCTCTTGGTGCTCTAGATTGAGTTGTGGGACTCCAAACAAGCTTGAATCAAGGGATGAAGGAGAAATACTCACTGTCGTAATCTTGTTGAAGAACTCTTTCTTCAAACCAAATTTTCTCTCTAATTTTCTATAGATTGCATGCCCGATTTTCACTCCAATCTCTTCATTATATTGCAGATCAACATGTAAAGGAGAGAGTTGCATGAGTTGCAGCTCATGCTTGGAGAAGACAAAGCAAAATTGAATGCACTTTGTATGAGCTACATAGGTGATGGATAATAGAAAATCTTCTTTTTCCATTTTGTGTTTTTGCTTTTCTCTTTTCCAATTTTATCATAAAATCAAATTTTGATTTTATAAAATCTATTTTAATTTTAAAAATAAAAAATTTAATTAATTTCATCAATTAATTATTAAATAAAACTTAATTAATTTAATATCAAATATTAAATTAATTTTAACACATATTAATCTTTTATAAATTTTCCTATTATGTTTAATTCTCAAATTAAACATGTAATTATATCTCATATAATTACTAATTCCCTTAATTCTAATTTGAACGATTCAAATTAACTTATCACACTATTCTAGAGCTAGTCTGTTACGAGCTAGTAGAGGGACCTCGCGGACCTACAGATCATGGGCTCCAACGATCCGAGATTAATTGGCTAAACTCATTAGACCAGATTAATTCCCATTCGTTAACTAATGGGTCATTCCACTAAAGCCCATAGTTGCACTCCCCTTACTATAGATATATTATGTCCACATGATTTAACCATAATCAGCAAGTCGACCCTTCACAGGTTGTTTGTAATAACGGCTGGGTCAAATATCTGTTTTACCCCTGAGATTACGTCTTATTCCTCAAGTCCATATTGATCCTCTAATGAACATCTAGTTTGTGATCCCATCACTAAACCAAACTCTCTCAACTCAATGAGAGGGTGGGGCCTCTTGTTCAAGACCTGAATTTAGTTCTTGAGAGAACAACCTTTCTCTTATCCCCAAATCGGGTAGGCGTGAACTCCGTCTTGCACCTTACGTCCCCAGCTATCTATCCGGTCTTACCCCTAAAATGGGATTCTTAATGAGCCGGCGCTGTTGAGCCAACCCTCACCTATGAAATTTAAGGGCAATCCCAAATAAACAGGAGTTCATAGTTAGCTTAGGATTAAGATCAAGTTACCTCGGTCATCTAGGTGAAATAGTCAGTGTTATACAGTAAACAATGTTATAAAGTAAGAGTGACTTATTTCTTGGTCTTGATCTTATGCAAACTCATTCCATAGGACGCCCCCACTCCTCATGTCATAACATGTACGAATTAGGATCACATCATATGTAGCACTTTACAACTTTTTGTAACAACTACAGAGTAGGTTGCACCCAATGGTGTTACCAGAATAAGGTACCCAACCTTATTCATGTCCCATAGATCATTTTGACTATTTACTCGAACCTGATCCATTCTTATGTCTCCACATAAAGTTCAAGTACTCATACAATAGTTATGGGTCTTAGTTTATTGGATTTAGACTTTCATACAATTTATAAAATCAATAATAAATATTTTGATTATAGAATATGTTTATTATTTTATAAACTGCGAGTTTTAGGATATAAAACCTAACAATACTCCCACTTGGACTAAAAATCCAATGGATCATTATATACAAATACATATAATGTTGAGTTTACATGGAGAGAATAAAATGTACAAATACAATATACTAGGGCATTATAATACCCATAAATTCTCCCACTTGCCCTAGTGATACAAAACTCGTAGACTTAATCTTACTAGGTGACTCTCGAACACTTTAGCCGAGAGGGCCTTCATAAATGGATCAGCTAAGTTATCTTTGGAAGCAATCTGGCTGATGATTACGTCTCCTCTATGTACAATCTCCTTGATGAGATGGTACTTCCGTTCGATGTGCTTTCCCCTTTTATGGCTTCGTGGTTCCTTTGAATTTGCAACTTTCCCACTGTTGTCACAATAAAGAGTGACAGGCAGGTGCATATTATGACCTACTTCCAGATCTTTCAGGAACTTTCTGAGCCATACTGCTTCTTTTGCTGCTTCACTTGCAGCTACATACTCAGTTTCAATCATGGAGTCTACAATACAACTCTGTTTGATGCTTCTCCACACAGCTGCTCCTCCATTTAGAGTGAATACTGATCCCGAAGTTGATTTCCTCGAATCAATATCGGTCTGAAATTCATAATCAGTGTATACAGTAAGGATTAGATCCTTAGTACCATAACGAGCATATAATCTCTCTTTCTCCGAAGATACTAGAGAATGTTTTTAATAGCAGTCCAATGGTCATGACCAAGATTGGACTGAAATCTCCTGACAATTCCTATGACATAGAATATGTCGGGACGAGTACACAACATTGCATACATAAGACTCCCAACTGCAGATACATATGGAATTTGATTAATCTCCTCAACTTCTTGAGGTGTCTTAGGACTCTGTTCCTTAGATAGGTGAATTCCATGCCTGAAAGGTAAAAATCCTTTCTTGAAATTTTGCATTTTATACCTAGAAAACATCTTGTCTATATAAGATACTTGAGATAATGCGAATGTTTTGTTCTTGCGATTCTGAACTATTTGAATTCCAAGAACATACTGTGCTTCTCCCAAATCTTTCATTTGGAATTTCGAAGCTAGTCATCTCTTAACAGAAAAATTTGTACGGATGACCCAATTTTTGGGTCCAAAATGTCAAATGACCCATTTTTAAAAATAATGTCAATTGACCCCCTGCTGACATCATCTACCAAATTACGTAAATTGTCCTTACTTCTTCGTCTTCTTACCTTTTTACTGAGAACCCACCAAAACTAAAAACTCTTCATTCAAATTTTCCAAGGCTAACAGCTTCGAATCACTCATAAACTAAAAAAATCTTTAGAATCCATTATTTCGGCTTGTAAAGGATTCTACTGCCACCGACAAATCGAATCTGATTGGTAAATCTTTCAATCTATGCCTGAAAATGTCTTACACTGATCGGTAATGGGGCTTTGTGGGTCGTTCTGGGTTTAGAAATACACTGATATGGTTTTTTTTTGTTTGTTTTGTTTTCAATGTGTTCTGTGGTTTAAAGTGAGTAGAAAGAGTTTGTGAGCGAGATAAGTGAGAGTGAAATCGGTAGAGCAATACTAGAGAGAGCGACACCAGAAAGGGTGGGTCGTTCTGGGGTTTAGAAATACTGTGAACCTATGGTCTTTTTGTTTGTTTTTCTTGTTTTTGATGTGTTATGTGGTTGAAGATGAGTAAAAAGAGAGAATATGAGCGAGATAAGTGAGAGTTACTAGAAGGAGCGACTCCAGAGAGAGTGACACCAGAGAGAGCAACACCGGAGAGAGCGATAATGGAGAGACGAATACTGGAGAGAGCGATACCAAAGAGAGTAATATCGGAGACTGCGATATCGGCGAGAGCGATACCAACGAGAGCGAATCCAGCAAGAGCGAGTCTAGCGAGAGTTAGTCTAGCAAGAGTGAATCTAGCGAGAGCGAATCCAACGAGATTTAAACATAATGTTGTTTTATAATTTTTTTTTTCTGAAGGATTTTACTGATTGAATCTTTATTTCATGCATGAGTGATTTAGGATGGCAACATGTTTCAGAATACCCGAAGACGACCGATTTCACAGCCAAGTAACGAGCTTGGCCCACATTGCTAATGCAAACAAGATTGTGAAGTAGAAGCTTATGCCAAGGTAGTTGGACATGTTCAAGAGAACAGTTTTTGGGCAATTTGTAGATGTTGACATGGTGTTTAACAGCCCAATTATCCATCACATGTTGCTGAGAGGAGTGAAGAGGATGAGATCAGACTCAATGTCATTCTCTGTTTGTCGAAAGGTTGTCACTTTTTCGAAGGATGACTTTTTGTTGACGACTGGTTTGTGGAATTCCCCAACACGAGTTGATTAGAACCAACATTCCTCGTATGAACTTACTATCAAGTATTTTGGTAATCCAGTGACGAAGGATACCTTACATCTCCGTCAACTTGAAGAAAAATACAAGGAGTTGGAGTTTGAAAATGATGATGATGCTGTGAAGATCATAGTAGTTTACTATACTGAGGTCGCAATGATGGGGAAAAACAAACAGAAAAATGTAGTGGATCTCAAACGTTTTAAGGACATTCAAAACATAGAGTACTACAACAGTCTTGATTGGGGTGCCATTATTTTAGAGAGGACATTGGATGCCCTAAAGATTGCGTTGAATGATAAGAGCAGTCTATATAAGGCAAGGGTCAAAGGAAATAAAAATTACGTTGTGAAGTACTCTTTACATGGATTTCCACAAGCATTCCAGGTAAATTTTCTTAACATAATAATTGTGTTGTTTGATTTAACATTACTATTGTTCTTAATATATTTTAAATTTTATTTAGGTATGGACGTACAAGATCCTAGCTTAATCTATAACTGGGAACATTGCAGATCGAAGGAGCAAGGTGGCTTTGCCCCACATATTATGATGGTCATGCTCCCACTCAGTGTCCTTCAAAGTACTAGAGAGAGAGATATTCGAGTCTAACGATGTACGTTTACTCTATGTATAATATGTTTATCTTGTTGTTAAATTGACACTAACCAGTTTACTGGGTTGTTAATGCAGATAAGGGTTAAAGAGGGTACTGTCATGTCAGATGCTGAGAGGGAATTTCAGGATACCCCAGTGGACAGACGACCTATATTTGATCTAGGTGCGAGTGAAAAGTGAAAGTGACAGTGATGATCATCATGGAGATGACAATGATGAAGTTGTCAGGGTGGAGGGAGGGGATGAACCTGAGCATTCTGAGCACGAGGATGCTGAATATGGAAGAGTGGAAGGAAGGACATACACACCTAGTGATGATATGTTCCATGATGTGATGGGGGACATACGTGATGAGGATGAGTTGAACCAACTTGATGTCTATCTTGCGGACTCTAGTAGAGAGCGACCTGTGGATGAGGAGTGTCCTGAGTGTGCTTCCCATCGCAGGGAGGGAGCCAATCCTGACGAGTCTATTTATTTGTACCTGTGGACCATTGATAGCTCACTATCGAGGTTGGATGGTCGTATATCGGGTTTAGATAGTCGCGTATCCAGTATGGAGGAAAACATGACGGACTTACCAATTGGTGTGTCGGCCATCCTGTCATTGTTGCAGTTTATGTGCAAGGTTTGCATTTACTATCATTTTATGTCTTTATGTGTTTAGTTTTTACGTGTTCATGAACTCATCATTTTACTTTACTAATTGAAGGGTTCCACGGTGAATGAAGAGATGACCAGGTCACCCATCCTATCTCGGGATCCCAATACCAATAATGTGACTGCCTCTGACACTCCTATCCCTCCTTTACAGCCTGATACCACCACTTCACCTACTCCCACCCACTCCATAGCCCGAACCCACAAACAGTGCCTGACATGTCTGCCTTACTCACCATGCCACATATAGAGGCTGACATGTCTGGCATCCCAGAGGCCGACACTTCTGGGATTGTTACGACCATAGAAGGAGTTACACTGATGAGTAATTTATTGATCAGTAATCTTTGTTTATATTTTTATATTTCTTGATGAGTAATCTTTTGTTATCTGTTTATGTAGGAATCTCGAAGAATTAGTTGTAAGAGGAAACCCGTTGATAAATATACACCTCCAGCTCAAGTAAAGAAGAAAATTGTGGTTAAGCATCCTCTCCCAGGTGTGGCTACGTCACTATCCAGAGCGATTGTCATATATAACGTAGCACATGATGTTCCACACAATATCCTTATAGAAATAATGGGCTGGATCTCGGACGACAATATAGACAATGAGGTTCGAGAGAACTCCTTTAAACCACCCGCCATGCAATTCTTCAAGGAATTGATTACCCCGAATTCATTGGTCGAGTGCGATGCAAGTTTCCTAGTCTTGACTTCTTTACATATTGGCTATCTTGTACTTTTACTGACATAGTAATTTTTCGTGTAGACCATAAATACTTTATTTTATTTTATGAAAGAAAAATTTTATACCCGGCTCGACATGTGCATGCACAAGTTCACCATCTTTCCAATTGTTGTAACGGTAAATTTTGATATTTCATTTCTTAACTTCTCATTATATTTCGTTACTTAACTTCTCATTGTATTTGACAGAGTCACCTTAATGCTCGTGGCAGGGTATTTAAATGAATAAAGAATAAGACACTTTTGGAGGTTGCCCTAGCATAGGAAGATGAAGACACATATAAGGACTAAGTCACCGGTAAATTCGATGTCAGATGGGCAGATGTGGATTTCTTTTATATGGCGATGAATATGAGTGACCACTGGATGGCCCTTGCAATGGACATTAACAGAGGCCATATATTCGTGTTGGATTCACTTCCGTCATACACACCAATGACAAAGCTGGTGAATTGGCTAGAGCCATTGACGGTCACAGTACCATCCCTACTTCACTACTGTGACGTGGATCGTTCAAAGTTGGACCTATCTACAGCCCGTTTGAAAATCTCACGACCTATGAACGTCGACATACAACACAGATCGTTTGATTGTGGCATCTTCACAATCAAATTACTAGAAAACTTGGTGACTGGTGTTGATCCATTCGTAATCACTCAAGAGAAGATGCGTGAATATAGGATGCAATTAGCATGTCAACTATGGGCAAACACTCCATATTTTTTTATGTGTATAGAACACGTATTTTTTTATGTATGTAAATTTTTTTTATGTACGTAAAAACATTTATTTTTTATGTATAATGGAGCTACTGCTCTTTTTCATTATATAATTGAACATGTATTTTTTATGTAAGTTCAAAGTTCAATATCTTAATTTTATCAGAACATGCATAATTGAGCTACTGCTCTTTTCATCATATCAATGGTATGTAGAACATTATATGGTTCAAGGTTCAAAGTTCAAACATTGAGAGAGCGAGATTTTGAGAGAGAGCGAGATTTTGAGAGAGAGCAAGATTGAGAGGGCAAGATTTTGAGAGAAAGCGAGATTGGGAGAGCGAGGTTTTGAGAGAGAGCGAGATTGAGAGAGCGAGATTTTGAGATAGAGCAAGATTGAGAGAGTATGAAGTTATTGTTTTTTGTTACAAGTATGAAGATTGAGAGAGTATGAAGTTATTGTTTTTTGTTACAAGTGTGAACATTGAGAGAGTATGAAGTTATTGTTTTTTGTTACAAGTGTGAACATTGAGANAGTTATTGTTTTTTGTTACAAGTGTGAACATTGAGAGAGTATGAAGTTATTGTTTTTTGTTACAAGTGTGAACATTGAGAGAGTATGAAGTTATTATTTTTTGTTACAAGTATGAAGATTTTGAGAGTATGAAGATTGCTACTATAGAAATACTCCAGCTTGTTATTGTTTTTTGTTTACAAGATGAAAGTATGAAGTATGAAGTATTACAAGTATGAAGTATGAAAAAGTATGAAGTATGTTACAAGTATGACGTATGAAAAACCTGATCAATGGTATTTATAACAAATGAAATGATACAAGTTAGTTATAAACTAAACTAGATGAGGGGTGTTTGTGTCACGTCTCTGGCATTTTTAGCATGTCTCATGGTTGTAAGCGGTTCGATACAATTTTGACGGTTATGCCTATAATTCCCACACCGACCACATTTCATTTGTCTTCAAAATTCTCCTCTGATGGTATTCTTCTCACTCCACGTCGCCCAACTTGTGGCACAAACTTCGGAGGAAGGATAATCTTTTTTACATATTCAGGAGGTCTCTTCCATTCAAATATGTGGCCAAATGGATTTATAGGCTCCACATACGCAGTCATTAAAGAGTCCACTGTATAAAATCGACTGTAAAGACCGTGGATGGGTATATTTTGTTCCTTGACAGCAAAAATTGCATGCGAACACGGGATACAAAGTGAGTCGAATTCCTTACACGTGCATTCCTTCGTGTGAAGATTGACAATATCGTCCAATCGATTATCTCGCACGTGTACCTGATAACATTCAATAGGCTCCACTCGATATCATCTGCCCTTATCGAACTCACTTGCCATTCGGGTTTCACAGTAGTTAGAGTGCCATGTCGTTCAAGATGCCCAGTAATTCCTTCTTTCGTAGAACCACGATTGGAGCATTCCTCTAACATGTTCAATCAAGCATACTATGGGCAATAGTTGATACTCTTTGGTTAACGAATTGAAACATTCTGCACTGTTGGATGTCATGTTATCATATCTTCGTTCTATTTGGTAAACCCGTGCCCACCTTTGAAGATCGATGTCTTCCAAATATTTCGTGACAACACTTTCTGAAAACTACGTACTTCGTCCCATTTTGTCTAGAACTCTTTCATGCGAAATGCCCTTGATGCATCTCTAAATATCCCAACAACCGTGCTATTCTTAAATTTTGTAACCATATTTTGTTTTATATGCCATGTGCACAATCCATGAAATGCCGTGGAAAAAAATGCACGAATAGCATTACCGATGGATACCATCCAATCAAACACAAACACCAGATTATCGGGTTCTCCGATACTGCATTTCAAGTTTAACATAAACCATTTCCATGATCGATCGGTTTCATTGTCCACCATCACATATGTTAGTGGGTATAATTGATCGTTCTCGTCCATAGAAATGGAAATCAACATGGTGCCTTTGTATTTTCCTTTCAAGTGCGACCCATCAACAATAATACAAGGTCGACAGCTTGCGAAACCTCTAATACAAGGCCCTAATTCCATAAACATATACTTGAATGCACCTCATCTTCAAGCTTGATCTCAAAGACTGTACCCTGATTCTCTATTTTTAACGCTTCTCCATGAGCATGTAGCATGGAGTATGAGTATTCTGGAGTATCTCTAGTGTGATCATACGTGGCTTCCCTTGCACGCTACACTTTATCATAACTTATGTTCACGCCATAATCTCTCCTCATATCCTCAACTATATGACAAGGTTTATAAATACATCCTATTCCCGTGAACTTATCTTTAATGAGCTAACCAACAATTGTAGCAGTTGCTTGTCTATGGTCGTGATTCAGAATTCCAATGGAACATGTGTACGAACTACAATACTTTGTGATCTTGAATGTTTCCAATGGAATATGTGTGCAAACTTCAAAAATAGTTGACCCACTGACACCATTGCGATGGTAGAAAAGAATGTTTCAATCTGTTTAAGAGGAAATCAAGTCACCATATGCATTCAAGGCTCAAGATAAAAAGAACAATGCATCTATGTCGCATTGCGCCCATCATTCAGAAATGAATAGACTATCAACGCAATAACGGCGCATGCGACAATTGATCAAGAGCTTTACTTCAACCACATGCGGTAATAAAAAACAACACTGCATGTGGGCAAATGATCGAAGATGTGAAATAGCAACGCAAATGCGCAGGATTCTGACGCGTGTACAGCTGACCATTGTGCATTTCGGACGGGATTGATTGCGTAACAGAAGGAATATTCACTCCACCATTTCAGGAACTGCCTTAACAATAAAGTCGGGACCACAATGCAGAGAGTCAAAGTTGAGCCTATAAATAGCTCCGGCCACTCCACTGAAAAGATATGCTTGAATACAGAGAAAAATGTATATACTAATCTGAGAGAGAGACTGGTTGAGCGACTAATCAGAGTAGATCCGGGAAGAATTAAGAGACAAGGCCGAGAGGTGAGTCTCCAGGCAAGAATCCATCTAACTCCTGCCGTTGAAGCTCTATACGAAGGTCACTTCTACCGGACGAGCAAGCCTGAGAGGGAAGCTCTTCTCTTCACCCATTCCACACGCCGGCGAGCAAATCCACCATCCAGATCTGTGTCAAGACGTTGACACTCTTCTGTATTTGTTTCTATCTCTTTATCATTAACTGTATTCATCTTCTTGGTCTATCATTCACACCATGTATCAGACGCTTAATTCTATAATTAAATGTTATGATAATTTCTATCTCCATCTCTTTGCCTATTTCCGTTCATCCATATTTCACTTTCTCCACGATGTTTTCTTGATCTCTTGGATAATTAGAAATAATTGAGCAAGTAAATTAATTGAGTTAAGGAAATAATTATGTTTAGTCAAGGCATGATAGACGACATCTTCACCTGTAAGAGCAGAAGTGAAGAATGTGTTCACTAAAGAGAGAAGTACTTCCAGAGATGGAAGCAACCTTGCGTTCACCACGTTCATCCCTGTTTCATCATAAAGATATTGGAACGTGGCCGATCACCGAGAGGTGTACGCCAAGGGAAATCAGAACCTTAGTTTTTTCTTTAACGCAATTAACAAACTTGCGATGTTTATACTAATTATTCTTTCCCTTTTTGATTCATCCATTAATCCTTGCCATTGCATACCACGATCCTTTGTATAAACTTCACAGTCAGTCTCGAACTCAGCATCATGTATATCATGTATCTTGTATCTTGCATCACATTAGCTTAGGTTTATTTTTATTGCACGATAACAATTCCTGTGTTCGACCTCGGATTACTCTGAGAAACTTGCGTTGGAATTATACTTGGTTTCAGCACAAGGAAACTTGTGACAACGCATAGCATACTACAAGCATTTCATTAATAACACATACATCTAGAAGTAGTATCGTATAAGGTGTAAATAAGCATAACACAGCATCCACACTCCATCTCCATCTTTCGAAGTCGTCAAGTCTATGGCAATTTGAGCTTGTATGATTCACATTCATCATTGTCCATATCCATATATGCTTATTCTGAGAACATAATTCAGCAGTGTACAAGTTTACGGCGCCGTTGCCAGGGATTGGTAACGGTTATTGTTGAGTATGTTTGTGATATTTTGCAGGACAGATCTCTTTGTACTGGCTGCTTATCGTGGAGAGCACTTCAAGAATTGGCTCGATAGCGTCCAGGTTCTATTTACGTAACTCGGATGCCACTGCCCACTTGAATCCTCCATTTCCTAAATTGACAGACTCTTGCCTGCGATCAACCGCGTCACTTTTTATTCCTATGTATTGCTTGAGGAGGAACTTCAATGGAATTACTAGCTAGAGGTGTTGAAGAGGATGGATGAATTGTGCTAATTGTCTGCTATTAGACCTTCGATTCTGTTGTGGTAAAAAGTGAGGTTTCCTCGATTCCCTGAGTCTGCTAATTCTGTGGGTTACTTGGCCCACTTGTTTTGATTTCCCTCCCCACCAAAGTTAGCGTATATCCTCCAACCAGATCATACGCTTGTTTGTACGGTTGTTCTGGATTGCTAACATACTGTTGATGTTCGACTGGCGACATTTCCACTACATGGCCTCCTCCACAAATGACCAACTGATTACAGCCACTTGTGCCAGCGCATTGGGTTCGGCAGATCCTTAGGAGAGGGCACCTTGATTAAGCACCAAATCGACTAGAGAAGAGGTCACTACGACCTTCTAGGTAGCCAAAGTTGTCATTGTCTCCATAGGGAAAATGGCAATATCATTTCTTCTTCTTTCAAAGCCTCTTCCTCCGTACCCGTCATCAAACCCAGTCATCCATATTCTGCGAGATACAAGTCAAGGATGACCTTGGCCTTAGTGTATGTTTTATCCATAAAACCTCTTGCCGCGGAGACATCAACAACAGCCTGCGTTGATCTGTTCAGGCCATTATAGAATGTTTCCATCAGGACGCAATCGGGTATCCCGATATGTAGACAATTCTTCACCAGTCTTTTGAATCGCACCTAGACAGTGGTAAGGGTTCGTTATCCATCTGTTCAAATTCAGCACATCCTTTCGTCGTCTTGCTTTGATTGCTGGAGGGAAATTTTCTTCATAAACCGCTCAACCAACTGATCCCAAGAAGTAATCTCATTTGGCTCCAGTGAATGAGCCCACCTCTTGCCTCATCCTTCAAGGTGTAAGGAAGGAGATATAGTCTATAACCTTATGGGGTAACACCAGGTATAGAGAAGTTACCGCACATCTCGACGAAACTGGTCAGATGGTTATGTGGATCCTCACCTTGTAGACCACCAAACTACCCCACATTCTGAATCATTTGGAGCATGACCGGTTTAATCTTGAATCTTGCGTTCTCCTCAACTATCGGTCTTGAAATTCCAGGCGAAAAATCATACAGATTGGGCGCTGCGTAGTTCCTCATTGGATTGTTGCGGTCAGCCGCAAGAAAAATAGGATCTTGCGCTGGCCGTCCCACCCCTGATTCACTTCGGGTGCCACATTATCATTGTTATTATCTGCCATGTTGGCCTTCTTTGCCTCGCTCGGTTCTGGCGTGCCATTGCGTAAAATGTACACTCGATCTTTGGGTTAGCCTCAAATTCTGGATCAGTTCCAGCACTCATAAACTTCCAGACTGCTCTCCACGATAAGCAGCCAGTACAAAGAGATCTGTCCTGCAAATATCACAAACATACTCAACAATAACCGTTACCAATCCTGGCAACGGCGCCGTAACTTGTACACTGCTGAATTATGTTCTCAGAATAAGCATATATGGATATGGACAATGATGAATGTGAACATACAAGCTCAATGCCATAAGACTTGACGACTTCGAAAGATGGAGATGGAGTGTGGATGCTGTGTTATGCTTATTTACACCTTATACGATACTACTTCTAGATTATGTGTTATTAATGAAATGCTTGAGTATGCTATTGCGTTGTCACAAGTTTCCTTGTGCTGAAACCAAGTATAATTCCACACGCAAGTTTCTCAGAGTAATCCGAGGTCGAACACAGGAATTGTTATCGTGCAATAAAAATAAACCTAAGCTAATGTGATGCAAGATACAAGATACATGATATACATGATGCTGAGTTCGAGACTGACTGTGAAGTTTATACAAAGGATCGTGGGTATGCAATGGCAAGGATTAATGGATGAATCAAAAAGGGAAAGAATAATTAGTATAAACATCGCAAGTTTGTTAATTGCGTTAAAGAAAAAACTAAGTTCTGATTTCCCTTGGCGTACACCTCTCGGTGACGGCCACGTTCCAATATCTTTATGATGAAACAGGGATGAACGTGGTGAACGCAAGGTTGCTTCCATCTCTGGAAGTACTTCTCTCTTTAGTGAACACATTCTTCACTTCTGCTCTTACAGGTGAAGTGTCGTCTATCATGCCTTGACTAAACATAATTATTTCCTTAACTCAATTAATTTACTTGCTCAATTATTTCTAATTATCCAAGAGATCAAGAAAACATCGTGGAGAAAGTGAAATATGGATGAACGGAAATAGGCAAAGAGATGGAGATAGAAATTATCATAACATTTAATTATAGAATTAAGCGTCTGATACATGGTGTGAATGATAGACCAAGAAGATGAATACAGTTAATGATAAAGAGATAGAAACAAATACAGAAGAGTGTCAACGTCTTGACACAGATCTGGATGGTGGATTTGCTCGCCGGCGTGTGGAATGGTGAAAGAGAAGAGCTTCCCTCTCAGGCTTGCTCGTCCGTAGAAGTGACCTTCGTATAGAGCTTCAACGGCAGGAGTTAGATGGATTCTTGCCTGGAGACTCACCTCTCGGCCTTGTCTCTTAATTCTTCCGGATCTACTCTGATTAGCGCTCAACCAGTCTCTCTCTCAGATTAGTATATACATTTTTCTCTGTATTCAAGCATATCTTTTCAGTGGAGTGGCCGGAGCTATTTATAGGCTCAACTTGACTCTCTGCATTGTGGTCCGAACTTTATTTTTAAGGCAGTTCCTGAAATGGTGGAGTGAATATTCCTTCTGTTACGCAATCAATCCGTCCGAAATGCACAATGGTCAGCTGTACACGCGTCAGAATCCTGCGCATTTGCGTTGCTATTTCACATCTTCGATCATTTGCCCACATGCAGTGTTGTTTTTATTACCGCATGTGGTTGAAGTAAAGCTCTTGATCAATTGTCGCATGCGCCGTTATTGCGTTGATAGTCTATTCATTTTGAATGATGGGCCGCAATGCGACATAGATGCATTGTTCTTTTTATCTTGAGCTTGAATGCATATGGTGACTTGATTCCTCTTAAACAGATTAGAACATTCTTTTCTACCATCGCAATGTGTCAGTGGGTCAACTATTTTTGAAGTTTGCACACATATTCCATTGGAAACATTCAAGATCACAAAGTATTGTAGTTCGTACACATGTTCCATTGGATTCTGAATCACGACCATAGACAAGCAACTGCTACAATTGTTGGTTACTA
>NC_052360.1:53924192-53972483 GCF_009727055.1 Benincasa hispida | reverse complement strand
TTGAAGAGGAATTTTGACCTTCTAGGTAGCCAAAGTTGTCATTGTCTCCATAGGGACAATGGCAATATCATTTCTTTCTTCTTTCAAAGCCTCTTCCTCCGTACCCGTCATCAACCCAGTCATCCATATTCTGCGAGATACAGTCAAGGATGACCTTGGCCTTAGTGTATGTTTTATCCATAAAACCTCTTGCCGCGGAGACATCAACAACAGCCTGCGTTGATCTGTTCAGGCCATTATAGAATGTTTCCATCAGGACGCAATCGGGTATCCCGATATGTAGACAATTCTTCACCAGTCTTTTGAATCGCACCTAGACAGTGGTAAGGGTCTCGTTATCCATCTGTTCAAATTCAGCACATCCTTCGTCGTCTTGCTTTGATTGCTGGAGGGAAGAATTTTCTTCATAAACCGCTCAACCAACTGATCCCAAGAAGTAATCTCATTGGCTCCAGTGAATGAGCCCACCTCTTGCCTCATCCTTCAAGGTGTAAGGAAGGGATATAGTCTGATACCTTATGGGGTAACACCAGGTATAGAGAAGTTACCGCACATCTCGACGAAACTGGTCAGATGGTTATGTGGATCCTCACCTTGTAGACCACCAAACTACCCCACATTCTGAATCATTTGGAGCATGACCGGTTTAATCTTGAATCTTGCGTTCTCCTCAACTATCGGTCTTGAAATTCCAGGCGAAAAATCATACAGATTGGGCGCTGCGTAGTTCCTCATTGGATTGTTGCGGTCAGCCGCAAGAAAAATAGGATCTTGCGCTGGCCGTCCCACCCTCTGATTCACTTCGGGTGCCACATTATCATTGTTATTATCTGCCATGTTGGCCTTTTCGCCTCGCTCGGTTCTGGCGTGCCATTGCGTAAAATGTACACTCGATCTTTTGGGTTAGCCTCAAATTCTGGATCAGTCAGCACTCATAAACTTCCAAGACATGCTTCTCCCCCTGGATCTCACGGGAAGGAGCAATGTCCTTGAAGACATTGGGCAGGTAAGTTGGACCGCCTGCGGAGGTGTGGATTGCGTTCATCAGGAGAAAATTGTCTTTCAGTCCATATCTCAATCCTATATTTACTTGCTTTTTGAATTTATTGCTTTATGAACTTTGTCATTTATTGATTCATTCAAGTTGTTTTTATTGCTTTATGAATTTATGCTTCATTTAATTCTCTTGCATTTATTTCCATGTTCTCTTTACTTTCCTTACTTTTCCGTATTAAATGTGTTATTCTTAAAACTTGGTGAATGATTATTTAATAAGAAGAGAATTATTACCGCAAGGTCCTTGTGACTTGCGTTGATGAAAAAAAAATAATAAAAAAAAATCAACATCCAATATGCTTTGCGATGATGGGTGCATCTCGTACCAACAAGATACACTTTGTGTTCATCCAACTCAAATGCATTACGTTGAAGGGTGTGTTGCGCTCGTATGTGTTCTTTGCCCGTCCTTAGAAAAAATGCACTATATTGAGGTAGTGTTACGCAGGTAGAAGTACCGTGCGCCCGTCCTCCAGAAATGCGTTGAATTAAAGGGTGTGTTGCGGGGATACATGCGTTGTTGCCCGTCCTCTGCAAACATGCATTTGCGTTGATTCTTAACCTTGCTCCCATCCGAATAAAACACCAAAGAAAATTCTTTTTGCAAATTGAGAAGTCTAATTGTTTCAGCTTCCACAGACATGATGAATCTGCAGTTGAAAGGACGTACGACTCTACAACTTCATAAATGTGAGGCGCGCGGCGGCAGACTTTTTGAGGAACTCGAGGCTTGCCACCGTAGAATCTGCATTGGGTTCATCAAGGCCCAACCTATAAATTCTATCTCTTCGTCTTAGGTCGTTTACTTGCTTCATTTTGCAAACAGAAACCCTTGAGCCTTTGCATACCAGACTTTCTTCCTTCCCAAAACCCTAAAGAATTTCCCAGTGTTCTTATTCCGACATCCATGGAAGACCAGTCTCCCCAACCATCTTCTTCATCCTCATCACCCTCAAAAGCACAACTCACTACACGAGAGGTGGCATTCCTCGCGGCAAGCCGTCGCCTCACCACCCAGCCTCAAACCATCCCTCGAGTCATAAAAAAACTCCAGCGAAATCCCTTAGCAGTCAGACCACTCTAGTTCAAAAGGGGGCAGAGCTCAGAAATCACCTCACTCCCAACATTTTCCTTTGAAAGTGAAGAGAAGAGGTAGGACGACAAGGAGGTGTTTGAGAGTATACTCAACAACTTGGAGAAAGGAGGAGGACTGCTCGAAGCTGGAGTTATGAACCAACCACTGCCTTTGGAGGAGGAGATGAAGGAAGCATCAAGGAGAAGCGCTCTGGCAATCTTGAATCCTAAGGAAATTGCTAACGCAGAATCCTATGAGGGACTTATCAGGGTCGCTTTGGAGGAAGCGACAGCGGAGAAGCAGCTTGAAGTGGCTAAAGATAAGAATAAGAAGAAGAAGACCAAAGAGAAGAGGGCTAAAGAAGATGAGGAAGCCCATCCAATCAAGAAGAAGGAAAGGAGGACGGATGAGAAGAAGGAATGCAGGCGGGAAGAGTGGCGCCTAAAGAATGAGGAAGAAAGGAGAAAGAGGGCTGAGAGCTCAGAACTGGATGAAGAATCCACCTCCGTGAGGGAGGACAAGGGGGAATCAATGCAACTAAGAGAATCAGCGCAACCTGAAACACCACAAATGGTTGCGACTGATGAAGGAGNCCTCCGTGAGGGAGGACAAGGGGGAATCAATGCAACTAAGAGAATCAGCGCAACCTGAAACACCACAAATGGTTGCGACTGATGAAGGAGAAGATGTAGATGTTACCCTCTTGACACGACATCGCAAGAAGAATGTGTCGCAAGGGTCAACCATCGATCCACCAATTTTGATAGATTCATTAGAAGAGCAGGAGAGGAGAAAAAAGGAGGAGGAAGAGAAGGAGGAGAAAATGTTGCGATCAAACTCATCATCGCAGAAGGTAATCGAAGAAGAAAATTACAAGATGAGGAGGTGTGCCACAATAATGAGATTTCGACAAAAGAAGAAAGGAAAAGGCTTGAAGAGGAACAACGCATTTTGCTGGCCTCCGAGCAATTTGAAAAATAAATTGAAGAAGAAGAGAGAGAAAAAGAAGAAGAAGAAAGGAAGAAGAAGGCAGAAGAAGAAAGGAAGAAAAAAGAGGAGAAGGAGAGGAAGCGCCGAGCAAACGTTCAGCCATAAGAGAGAAGAAGGGCAAAGAACTTGCTGAACGGGAGAAGAAGGAACAACGAAAGGCAAGGGAAAGGAAACAAAGGCAAGAATCCTACCTTGCGTTGACTAAAGAAAAGGGTAAAGTAGTTATAGAAAGTAGCGAGCCCGCATTGGCTAAGGGGCATCCATCGAAGAAGAGAGAAAATGATGATATGCTGATGGAGATGGGATTTTTCCCCGTGCCAGTGCCACTACTAGACCTGATTACAAGCATTGTACTGGAGCACGGATGGCAAACATTTTGCCAGTGCCCAACCATTGTCATTCCAAAGGTAGTGTGCAACTTCTACAACGGACGGCTACATGGCACCAAGGATGTGGTGACCATAAAAGGGCAAATGGTGTCTTTCAACGCAAAGGACATCAATGAATTATACTTGATGGTGAGCAACCCAGATGCACTGGGTAATAAAATCATTGATGATCCTACTGAAGAGTAGATGGAAGATGCGCTGTAAACATTGACGCAACCGAGCACTAAGTGGACGGTTTCATTAAAAGGCATTAGAACTCTGGTGTCTAAGACACTGCTTCCTGAGGCACAGTTTTGGGTTATTTGGTAAAACGACGACTCATCCCAACTTCCCATGATAAAAAGATTTTAAAGGATTGAGTCATGGTCGTATATTTCATTGTGCGTGGCATTCCAATCGATGTGGGTCAGTTGATCGCAAGACAAATTCGAGGTTTTGTGGGGCACATAAGAGGTCAGTATTTCTTCCCATGGACTGTCTCAAGTTTATGCCTATCAATGGGTGTAGGCATTGAAGAAGAATCCATGCCTGAAGTTAATGGCCTCATAAACGTCAAGATTTTAAGGTTGCTCTTCAAAGATTCCCCACACTACCTTGATCTCCCATTGAAGAGGCCCGTCATTGATTTAAATGCGCCGTAGCAACCCAAGCCAAAGAAACAGTGTAAAGATGACAAAGGAAAAGGGAAAGTTCAAGACTCACCAATGCAAGAATCAGAACCCTTGGACCCTTTGCCTTTGATAATTCGCCCTCCAAGCCCTCCCGCATAACCTTCTTCTTCCCTTCCCGAGCATTTCACCAACCTTCTCATCGCCCCTGATTCTTCAACCGCATATCTAGTACCTCCATCCTCACTTTCAACATCCTCACCGCAACTTCCCCTTCCACCGCCACATGTTGATGACCCATGCAATTTGGGTGAAGGCACTTCTACCCAACCACAAAACGTCGATGGCGAAACATCGCAGGCACAACCTACCATTGCCTCTTTAGCTACTGAACTAGCAGATATGCGAACCCTTCTTGCCCAACAACAAGAACTCTTCTCCCAACAATAGGCTTTCTTCTGCCAGAGAATAGATGCGGTAAACGAGCGAGTAGAAGATTTTTGCTGCGATGAAAAGGCAGATGATGATCAATATTCAACGCAACATCTATACTGTAAAACCCGAACCCTAATTACTTTAAGTAAGAGTAAGTAATAAGATGTCTCTTAATGAGTTAATGAAGCCATGTTTTAGGAGGGTTAAAGGATGGAAGCAAGAAGAAATAAGCTCTTGTGTAGCTAAGTATAAACCCCGAATTCAAAGTTACATAAACAAGCATGTTTACCTAAAGGAATATATATTAAATATCATATAAGTGAAAATCCATGTTATTTATAAGAGTTGTTAAGAAAAGAAAAGAAAAACATGTTAAATAAGGAAACTCACTTATTGGTTTGGCATGTGGCGGTTAATCCTTGAATTTGGGAAGTAGCAGGAAGACTAAAAGGGAAAAGGAAATTCGAAAGTTTGGTTTTGACAATCTACATGAGCAAATTTAGTGAAATCAATGCCATTTGAAAGCTGAGAGAATCTAGTTTTCAAAATTGTCTTGCTAGAGAAAAATGGCAGGAGAAGAAGAACAGAAAGTGATGAAATTATAGAAGAGACAGAATCTCAGGTTAATCAGGGCCCAAGGTGAAAATTGGAAGCTCGAGGCCAAACTATAAGGAATTGTTGGCTGAAATTTTAAGGTAAGAAATAACTCAATTCTAAACATGTTTGTAGAAGGAAGTTTCTTTAAAAGAGGTCTTTATTTTGAGTTATGAATTTTTAAATTTGTAACAGAGAATCTGTGCATAAGCAGACAGCTACTTGGGAAGAACAAGAAAACAGCTTACCATGGAGATTATAGCAAGATTTTGTGATGAAGATCTCACTAATGAAGGAAATCTTGCTAATTTTGTGATGAGGATCTCGCTCCAGAAGGGAATCTCGCTAGAAATTGGGCTGAGTATCGCTGGTATCGCTGATCTCACTCTAGAGGATCTCGCTGGTATCACTCTAGAGGATCTCGCTGGTATTGCTCTAGATGATCTCGCTGGTATCGCTCTAGAGAATCTCGCTGATATTACTCTAGAGGATCTCGCTGACCTCACTCATAGGGATCTCACCAGTAAAGCTGTCTTTGTTGATGAAAGTTCCTTTAATAAATGAATTAATTGAGGTATTTTACTAAGAATTCTAAGTAGTTTAATTAGGAGTTATGTCCTTTCAAACCAAGAAGAGCTAGGAGAAGCATATAACCCTTTAAGAGGCCAACGATCTGTGAGTGACTATGTGATGACTTACTGTTTTAATGATTTAGAAACTGTGATTTTCTTTGAAGTTATTTCTCATGCTAAGTGTTTAAATGAATTGCCAAGCAACATATTTGTGAAACTGTTTCTCATGCTAAGTAAAGCATGTTTTCCATGGAATTGACATGATTTAGATATGTTATCTTGTCCAAATACTATCAGTATGTTTAAGTAACTCCATTTTTATGATGAACCAGTATGATGGATGAACTAGTATGATTATTTGAGCACTAAGCCTTAGTATTCAACTACTTATATGACGGATACTGAAGGACAATGAGAAGGTATCCTTTCAACTAAATGTTTATGACTAGTTATATGATGGATACTGAAGGACAATTAGAAGTTATCTTAAGGATACTTAAGGACAATGAGAAGGTGTCCTAAAGGTACTGAAGGACAATGAGAAGGTATCCTAGTCAAGTACCTAAGGTATAATGGTACTCAGTTATAACCACATGCACGTAGGTAATACGATGTCGAGGGATTGAGCAAAAGGGTTCTCCCCAACTAAGGTTGACATTGAGGGTTAGATCTAATAATTCACTCTCAACTAAGGATAAAGGTGGTCATGTCTTCTTCTAGGCTAAAAGAATAGTTTGGAACTGCTAATGCTTATGAATGTTTATCAATGCATGATGTTACTAATGTATGAGTTTTCCAAGTATGTTTTCCATATCTAACGCATGCTAATAGTTTTACAAGCTAGTTCAACATGATTTAAGCCAACTTATTTTGAAAAGTATGAATCATGCGTTAGGGTTAAAGCTAAGGTCATATGAAGCTTGATGTACTATGCTTTAAATACCTAAGATTGTCAAAGTACATGCGTTAGTATTCCTAATTATACTGAAAGGGATACTGAAGGTAGGGAAGGTATCCTAAAGAGTTTCCTATGCTATATTTGAGAACTATTCTTTAAATGCTTTTCGAGAACTTGATAGCTTGAGTGAGTCGGATACCAAAGGTAAGGGAGGAATCTGAATAAATGTACCTAAGGTGTTGACGGTACATAGAAAACTCCATGAGCACGTAGATAGGTCTGAATGAGAGGCCGAGGTATGGGTTAATTAGCCGAAAATAGAAGTTGGGAGTTAGAGCGATGCATGCTCGTTCTCAACTGAGGAATAATGATGTTAATGGTGGTTTTAAAGGTTTTATGTACATGTTTGCTTGGTATACTCTAGTTTTAGTATTATGTTTTCAAGGTTTCGGTTTTAAGCATGAGATTTATATTTTTGTTAAGTCACTCACTGGGCTTCTAGCTCACGTTTTCGAATGTTTTTCTTTTTCAGGTAGCAGTCAGTTTCCAAAGGACTATTCTGCTGCTGCTCTGCCACTCAAAGAAACAGGTTGAAGGAAGCGTAATTGAAGACCTGTATTAGTTAGTACACATGTATCTGTCTAGTGACTAGTACTCTTGATGAGGCTCACTAGATTGTAATATCCATGTATAAACAATGCTGCGAAACCCTGTAATGTAAATGTGTTAAGTTCAGAGTTAATATGTATGTATTCAAGGCTTGAGTATTATTTAGCAGGTAAGATAGGCAGTAAGTGCCAGTAAAAGGGTTGGTAATTGTTGCAGTCACCATTCCGTCCAGGTTAGAAGGGTAATCTAGTGCGGGATGTGACATATACGATCTACCTGAACCAGAGGCAACTAGCGGAGCGCAACCATGAGTACTTCAACTTCTTGATAGCGTATCTTCATGGTCCTATGGTGCCTCCAAATCTCCAGCAGCATCTACACTTCGAAGAAGCTCCTCGCGTACCTCATCAAAATCCTCTACCAGAACCTCCTCCTCCCCAATAACTTTACATTTTTTTTTATCTGCGGTCATTCTTTTATTTATAACTTCATTTATTATTTTTCTGTGTATAGAAGCTAATTCTTTGATTCTTTGTACATGCAAAAAATTTTGTATTGTGTTAATTGTAATTTTTTGTATACTTAGTAATTTTCAATACAACTAAGTAGCAATTCTTTCAAGTATGCAATAGCCTCTTCTTTATCATCCTTTGTCTTTATTTGCGATATTTTTTATCTTCTATTTTGCGTTATTCATTGCGCTGCAATGATGTATAATATGCATACACTTAGTAACATTTCCCACACTTTGTATTTTCTAACTAACACTTAGTTAATTCGTGGCTATAGAACTACTTTACCTTTTATCCTTCAAAATTCTACTCAAACCTTCTTTTTGAAATTTTGTCTAAGTGTTTGTCTATTCTATCCAAACAATGCAATGAGGACCTTGCGCATCTCTAAATTTGGGGGTGGGGAAGGTCTGAGCAGATGAGATCGAGTGATGTGGTCATTAAGAAAAATGCGTTCATTATTACCATCTCAAAAAAAAATCATATAAACTCCAATGTCAGCGCAAGGGAAAACTCTAAAAACAATCCCAACCTGACAAGAGTTAAGTTGTGAAAGGAGCCTGCTCGTAGTTGGATGTTTGCATGACACCCGTGGGAGTAAGCCAAAACGAAGGCGGGTTTCCAAGAACAACGCAATATGAAAAGAGAAAAATGAGAAAGGAAACAAATAAAGAAACAAGAGACAACTTCTCTGAAATTCAAGAGTTAAAGTTGAGATTGGCACATAACCGTAGTTGGATGTTCGCATGACATCCAGACGCATCAAGTTGTTTTTACAAGAAGAGGTAAACATTCTTTTTAAAACTAGAAAAGCAATTTTGAGCAGAAATTTATGGTATAGGAGAATAAAGTAGGGCTTTGTTAGGAATTATCAAGGATAGAAAGAAATTACGATGTTAAGTAATGTGCCTAGGTAGAGCATTCGGAGCAACCAATCGACACAAAATTTAAGAATAGGAATTGAGCAGTATTGCCTTAGTAGAAGATATGCTTGAGGACAAGCATATATCTAAATTGGGGGTGTGATAACTTGTAGAAATACAAGTTATTTATACTGTTTTATTTCGATATTGCGACCAAAAGAAAGGAAAGTTGCGTCAATTGTATAGAAATTAGTTAAGAAATGCAAGAATTATAAATTGTCGTCAATACACCCATTGACACCATTGCAATGGTAGAAAAGAATGTTTCAAGTCTGTTTTGCAGGAAATAAAGTCACCGTATGCATTCAAGGCTCAAGATAAAAAGAACAACGCATCTACGTCGCATTGCGCCCATCATTCAGAAATGAATAGACGATCGACGCAAAAACGGCACATGCGACAATCGATCAAGAGCTTTACTTCAACTGCATGCGGTAATAAAAAACAACACCGCATGCGGGCAAACGATTGAAGATGTGAAGGAGCAACGCAAATGCGGAGGATTCTGACGCGTGTACAGCTGACCGTTGTGCATTTTGGACGGGATTGATTGCATAACAGAAGGAATATTCACCCCACCATTTCAGGAACTACCTTAACAATAAAGTGGGGACTACAATTCAGAGAGTCAAAGCTAAGCCTATAAATAGCTCTGGCCATTCCACTGAAAATATATGCTTGAATACAGAGAAAAGTGTATATACTGATCTGAGAGAGAGACTGGTTGAGCGACTAATCAGAGTAGATACAGGAAGAATTAAGAGACATGGCCGAGAGGTGAGTCTCCAGGCAAGAATCCTTCTGATCCCCACCATTGAAACTCTATACGAAGGTCACTTCTACCGGACAAGCAAGCCTGAGAGGGAGGCTCTTCTCTTCATCCATTCCACACGCCGGCGAGTAAATCCATTGTCCAGATCTGTGTCAAGACGTTGACACTCTTCTGTATTTGTTTCTATCTCTTTATCATCAACTGTATTCATCTTCTTAGTCTATCATTCTCACCATGTATCAGACGCTTAATTCTATAATTAAATATTATGATCATTTCCATCTCTATCTCTTTGCCTATTTCCGTTCATCCATAGTTCACTTTCTCCACGATGTTTTCTTAATACCTTGAATAATTAGCAATAATTGGGCAAGTAAATTAATTGGGTTAAGGAAATAATTAGCTTTAGTCAAGGCATACTAGGAGGCATCTTCACCTGTGAGAGCAGAAGTGAAGATGCCATTCTGCCTATCGAGAGAGGGTTGGAAGAATGCGTTCACTAAAGCGAGAAGTACTTCCAGAGATGGAAGCAACCTTGCGTTCACCACGTTCATCCCTGTTTCACCATAGAGATATGGGAACGCGGCCGATCACCGAGAGGTGTACGCCAAGGGAAAACGGAACCTTAGTTTTATCTTTAACACAATTAACAAACTTGCGATGTTTGTACTAATTATTTTTTCCCCTTCTGATTCATCCATTAAGCCTTTCCATTGCATACCACAATCCTTTGTATAAACTTCATAGTCAGTCTTGAACTCAGCATCATGTATATCATGTATCTTGTATCTTGCATAACATTAGCTTAGGTTTATTTTTATCGCACTTTATTTTATTAACGCAACTTTAGTTTCTTTGCACAATTTTACTTTAACGCAATTTACTTTCCTTTATAAACACAATCTTTATTAATTGTAAAAACCGGTCGCAGATATCATAAATGTAATACATTAACGATAACAATCCCTGTGTTCGACCTCGGATTACTCTGAGAAACTTGTGTTGGAATTATACTTGGTTTCAGTGCAAAGAAACTTGTGACAACGCATAACATACTACAAGAATTTCATTAATAACGCATACATCTAGAAATAGTATCGCATAAAGTGTAAATAAGCATAACACAACATCCACACTCCATCTCCATCTTTCCAAGTCATCAAGTTTATGGCAACATGAGCTTGTATAATTCACATTCATCATTGTCCATATCCATATATGCTTATTCTGAGAACATCAATTCAGTAGTGTACACCAGGCATAATCAACTCTGTCCTATCACTTGAAGACACCTTCTTGTATCGACTTGGACCTGATCATATTTTGTGTCGATGCGTTCCTGAGCAGAAGACCAAGCATATTTTGGAGCTTTGTCATGAGTCCCCTTATGGAGGACATTTTGGGGGGCAGCGGTCCACCGTAAAAGTCCTATAGAGTGGCTATTTTTGGCCGACACTATTCAAGGACGCCCACGCCCATGTTGTATAGTGCGATAGATGCTAGAGTACAGGGAATATGTCTAGAAAAAATGAAATTCCCTTGACTTAAATCTTGGAAATCAAATTATTTGATGTATGGGGAATTGACTTTATGGGCCCATTTTCGGCTTCAGAAGGTCATCAATACATTCTGGTTGCGGTTGACTATGTATTAAAGTGGGTTGAGGCCATTGCATATGCTAAGAACAATGCAGCCACGGTGGCGAAATTTCTCAAGAAGAACATCTTTACCCGATATGGGACGCCCTGGGCCTTAATCAACGATGAAGGCTCACATTTTATCAACCGCATAATCACCAACCTATTGACTAAGTTTAACGTTAGCCATAGAGTTGCAACCGCATATCACCCACAAACCAATGGGTAGGAAGAAATTTCTAACAGAGAGATCAAAACTATCTTGGAAAAGGTAGTCAGTACCTCTATGAAGGATTGGTCACCCAAGCTCGATGAAGCACTGTGGGCATATAGGACTGCCTTCAAAACTCCAATTGGCATGTCCCCATATGCTCTAGTCTTTGGAAAAGTTTGTTATCTACCTCTCAAGTTGGAACACAAAGCAATGTGGGCAAGCAAGAAGCTGAACTTTGATCTAGCAAGCGTGGGGAAAGTCCGAAAGTTGCAATTGAACCGGTTGGTCGAGTGGCGAATGAACGCCTACGAAAATGCCAAGCTTTACAAGGAAAGAAAAAAGATATGGCATGATGACTGCATAAGCCACCGAACATTCTTCGAGGGTCAACAGGTACTTTTGTTTAATGCGCATTTGCGATTGTTTCCAGGGAAGTTGAAGTCCCGCTGGTCTAGGCCATTCCGCATCAAGATTATCTTTCCTCATGGCGCAGTGGAGCTAACTATCGAAGATGGGAGAAATGCATTCAAAGTCAATGGTCAACAAATTTAGCCCTACTTTGGGGGTGATGTGGATCAACGCATGGAGACCATCGACTTAGGCAAGCAGGATTGACTGCTTGTGCGGATGCTATTACGGTAACTCTGAAAAACTCTTTCAATCAGCATCCCTATATCTATGTTTAAATGCTTTCTTTACAACTTTTATCTACTAATTTTTAAATTGCATCATTTGCTTATCAGAATCAGTCCTTACTGCTTTACGTGTTTACTTTTAAGTTAATTCAACTGTGTATTCCGTATCATGTTTAATTTCTTTACTTTTATGCATTTGTAGCGTTGTTCTTAAAATTTCTGTGAATGACTGAATAAAACGATGAACACCGCAAAGTCTTATCGACTTACGTGTTTGATGAATTAAAAAGAAAAACAAATATTGGTATGCAATGCGATGATGGGTGCATCTCGCGATAACAAGATACACTTTACGTCCATCCAACCCAACGACATTGCGCTGAGGGGTGTGTTGCGCACGTATGTATTTTTCGCCCGTCCTTAGCGAAAACGCACTATGTTGAGGTAGTGTTGCACCAGTAGAACATAAGCCCGTCCTCCAGAAATGCACTGAGTTGAGGGGTTTGTTGCGATGATGCATGCGTTGTTGCCCGTCCTCTGCAAATATGCATTTGCGTTAATGGAAACATAGTGTTAACCTTTAATCTTGCACCCGTCTGAATCAAATACAAAAGATAATTTCATTAATTTTTCTATGTATAGAAGCTAATTACTTGATTATTTGTACATGCTAAAATTTTGTATTGCGTTGTTTGTAATCCTTTGCATACTTGGTTAATTTTTAATACAATTGAGTAACAATTCTTTCTGTATGCGTTAGACTCTTATTTATCATACTTTGTCAATTATTGCGATGTTCTTTATCTTTTATCTTGCGTTATTAATTGCACTGCCATGATGAACTATATGCATTACCTTAGAAACATTTCCCACACTTTGTATTTTCTGACTAACACTTAGATAATTCTTAGCAATAGCATTACTTTACCTTTTATCCTTCAAAAGTCTGCTCAAACCTTCTTTTTAAAATTTTGACTAAGTGTTTGTCTATTCTATCCAAAACAACGCAATGAGAACCTTGCACATCTCTAAAGTTGGGGGTGGGGAAGGTTTGAGCAGATGCGATCAAGTGGATGCGGTCATTAAGAAAATGCGTTCATTAAATATATATATATATATATATAAATTTTTCATACAAAACTCCAATTTCAGCGCAAGGGAAAATCAAAATTCCAAACTGATAAGAGTTAAGTTGTGAAAGGAACCTGCTCGTAGTTGGATGTTCGCATGACACTCATGGGAGCAAGCCAAAACGAAGTTGGGTTTCTAAGAACGATGCAATATGAAAAGAGAAAAAAAAGTATGAGAGAAAAAATAAAGAGTATAAGAGACAACTCATTTGACCAGTAAAAAAAACTTAGCTGAAAATCGAGAGTTGAAGTTGAGATTGGCACACAACCGTAGTTGGATGTTCACATGACACCCGTGGGAACAAGCCAAAACGAAGGGTGTAACCATGATCAACAGTCTCTATTTAAATAACACAAATTGTACCACCACATACGAATCATATCAAGTTCCTTTTGCATGAAGAGGTAAACATTCTTTTTAAAACGAGAAAGGAATTTTTGGGTAGAGATTTATTGTATAGAAGAATAAAGTAGGGCTTGTTTATGAATTATCAAGGATAGAAAGAAATTGCGTTGTTAAGAAATGTTGCCTAGGGTGAGCATTCAGAACAACCAATCGATGCAAAATAAGGATAGGAATTGAACAATATTGCCTTAATAGAAGATTGCTTGAGAACAAGAATATATCTAAATTTGGGGGTGTGATAACTGTAGAAATACAAGTTATTTATTCTGTTTTATTTAGATATTGCGGCTAAAAGAAAGAAAAGTTGCGTCGATAGTGTAGAAATTGGCTAAGAAATGCGAAAATTATAAATTGTCCTCGATACACCCACTAACACCATTGCGATGGTAGAACAGAGTATTTCAATTTCTGTTTTGCAGGAAATCAGTCATCGCATGCATTAATGGCTTAAAGATAAAATAAACAATGCATCTACGTCGCATTGCGTCCATCAATTGAAAAATGAAGAGATGATCAACGCAATGACGGCGCATGCGACAACCGATCAAGAGCTCTAGCAATTAATGCAATTTTAACCGCATGCGGTAATTAAAAATAACACTGCATGCGGAGATCGAGCGAAGATGTAAAGAGCAACGCAATTGCGGAGGATTTTGATAAGTGTACAGCTTTTAGTTGAGCACTTCTGACGGGTTGATTGCATAACAGAAGAAATATTCACTCCACCATTTCAGGAACTACCATAACCATTTAGTGGGGACCACACATTCAAAGAGTCAAGCTTCACCTATAAATAGCTTCTGAAATTTCATTGAAAGATATACTTGAATACATAGAGACGTGCATATATTGATCTGAGAGAGAGACTGGTCTAAGCGATTTCCAGAGTACATCTGGGATAATCAAGAGACAATGCCGAGAGGTGAGTCTCCGAGAAAAGAATCCTTCCAATCCCCGCCGTTGAAGCTATGTACGATGGTCACTTCTCCCAAAAAAGAAAGCCTTAGAGGGAAGCTCTTCTTTCCATTACTTCTGCACGCCGGCAAGCAAAACCTCCGTCTAGGATCTGTGTCAAGACGTTGACACTTTTCTGTATTTGTTTCTAATCTATTTTTTCATCACTTGTATTCATCTTCTTTACTCTATCATTCACACCATGTATCAGACGCTTAATCTTAGTATTAATTGTTATGATCATTATCATTATCATCTCTCTGTGTATTTTTGTTCATCCATAATCTATTTTCTCCATGATGTTTTCCTAATTCCCTGGGTAATTAGAAAGAATTAAGCAAGTAAATTAATTTGTGTTAAGGAAATAATTAAGTTTAGCTAAAACATGCTCGACGACATCTTCACCTGTGAAAGCAGAAGTGAAGATGTTATTCTGCCTATCGAGAGAAGGTTGGAAGAATGCGTTAACTAAAGCAAGAAGTACTTCCAGAGATGGAAGCAACCTTACATTTATTACGTTCATCCCTGTTTCACCATAGAGATATGGGAACATTACCGATCACCGAGAGGTGTACGCCAAGGGAAAGCGGAACCTTAGTTGCATCTTTAATGTAATTAACAAACTTGCGTTGTTTTTACTATCTACTATTTCTCTTTCTGATTCATCCATAAAGACTTTCCATCGTATACCACGATTCTTTGTATAACTTCACAGTCAGTCTCGAACTCAATATCATGTATCATGTATCTTGTATCATCTTAGTTTAGGATTGTATTTTCAATGCAATTTTATTGTATCAACGCACTTTTATTTCATCGCAATTTAAATTCCTGTTTAAACAACTATTCTTTATTAATTGTAAAAACCGGTCGCATGTATCACAAAAGTAATGCATTAACGAAAACAATCCCTGTGTTCGATCTCAGATTATTCTGAGAATCTTGCGTTGGAATTATACTTGGTTTCAGCACAAGAAAACTTGTGACACACATTACTCTATCACATACTACAAGTATATCATTAACAACTCATATTTAGATGTAGTGTGCATAAGCGATAACACATCATAACATTCAATTTTTTTAGCGTTACAAGTTTATGGCAACATGAGCTTGTTGTTCATTCATTCATATTCATATTTGTTCACATGTTGTAAGATAAAGATATAATTTCATCGTGTCAGTGACCATGCATCCTGTCACAAGTTTTCTTGCATTCACGCTAAGTATAACGCGGACGCAAGTTTCTTAGATGATCTGAGGTCGAACACGGGGACATGTAGCTGGCTGAATGCAGTAATGTGCAAGCGACGGTTGAATAAAAGAACGGATGGGAGGGGTTGCTAAGCAAATACTACTCCTACTCCTAGCTAATAGACAATGCAATGAGAATATGAAAGAGAGGTAGATACACGACAACTCATGACATGAAATAAATGAATGGGAAAATTAGATAAAATGCGGAGATGTCTTCATTGCAACCGTTAAGAGTGACCGCAACGGCAACCTTAGTCAACACAAGCTATGTGATCATGCTATACACACTAAAAGCCTAAATCTAGGACGTATGTGGTGGGTAAGCCTAAGTGTCGAGATGACTGCATACATCCACCAAACCTACTTCCTGGATGCATGTAATATCCTATCCGTAGGGTGCATATGCTGTGTGAAAGAAAACGGAGCTTATCTCTAAGTTCCCCATTCTCGCCTATGCATTCCAATCCACTCTCTCGAGTCTTAGATTTGGGTTTTAGACTACTTTTTCAAGTATGCCTAAATGATGAATGAAGCGCTCATAGGACAAGGTAACTGCATGAACTTGGCTGACATAAGATTGTTTCTATCTCTAGTGAACAATGACTTACATTGCTTAATGCGACCAACCACTTACCTACCTGGGTAGTTGGTTGTTGCTGACTTTACTCATAGACAAGTAATGCGTTAACCTATAGGCAGGCGTTGCCACAGCTTCACACTAAGCAAATAAGGTTTTCTCACATACTCGCACAACGCACACCTCTCCGTGGGTTGCTACATGCTTCATATCCCTAATCCACATGACTAAGTATGCGATACTCAAACAATCTCACTAAGTGATGCAATAAAAGTAAGGATGCTAAGTAAAGAAGATGGAGATGAAATCGAAGGAACACATAAATGCATTGAAAACTTAATGTATTAATCCCTTAATCACAAAATGTCATACAATACAATATAGGAATAGAACAAAAAATGAAATGACCGACTGGAAGCAGCACTTGCTTCCAGCGAATGTGCATCAAGGCTGCTGGTGGTGCATGGATGGGCGGTAGAGCTGATTCTCCCGAGACCTAGCTCCGGTCAAAGGCTCCGGTCGTCACTCGGAATGAATGAAGGAGGTGAAGGACTCTTAAGCTTCTTCTCAAACATTTGTCTGGATCACAGGGAAAACCCTGGGTTGCAGGGGTAATCCCCGGACCAGTTGGAATTTTGCTCATCGACTTCTTTAGATAGAACTTGGACGCCGACAGCATTCATGGACTGCTCTGATTTTGAAATTCACGACGCGTTTTAGTCCTTTCTGAATCTCTGCTGCTAACGGCGTGGTAGGTAAAATGTCAACATCATCTTTTGATTTTTCCGAGGTAGATGCGTTGATGCATTCATTCCACCAACCTTGCATTGATCCCTTTATCATGCGTTATTGCATAACTGCAATCATTTAGTGACTGCATTCACTTAATATTGCAACTCTACACGATGACTGCAATCGCTTGACGAGCGTAACTCCCATGCGATGGACGCATGCGGTTGATTACCGCAACATCCATCCGTTGATCGAATGCGTTGGCCTTTGCGATGGAGAGTTTCTCCGCATGCAGTCGTCTATGCAGTGGTCCGATTTCCGCGATTGCGTCCACTTCTTGCGTTAGCTACAAAAATAGACAATTAAACGCATAATAACGCATAATAATGGGTTAGCTGAGATTCTTAATGTTGAACGCCGCAAGCTCAATTTCTCATGAATTCTTATCATAATTGCTGATAACTTGTAGAAATAACAAGTTATTTATGCTGCCTTATTCAGATATTGTGGCCAAAAGAGAATAAATATGCGTCGATTGTATGAAAATTAGCTCAGAAATACAATAATTATAAATTATAGCAAATACACCCACTAATATTATCAAGATGGAAAAAAAGGATATTTTTACTCTGTTTTGCAGGAAACCAAGTCACCGCTTGCGATCAAGGCTTAACAAGAAACTTAACAACGCATTTCTATCACATTGCACCCGTTAATCAACAATGAAGAGATGATTAACACAATGATAGCGAAATGCGACAGTCGATCCCGAGCTGAGTTTCAACCGCATGCGGTAATAAAATCAACACTGCATGCAAGCAACCGATCGGAAGATGCAAATGAGCAACGCAAATGCGGAGGATTGTGACACGTGTACAACTAACCATTGTGCAGATTTGACGGTCTGATTGCATAACAGAAGGAATATTTATTCCTCTATCTTTGGAATTTCCATAATAAGAAGTGGGGTCTACAAGCCAATAGTCAAAGCTTTTCACCTATAAATACCCCCATAAAATACTTAAACAGGGCGAATTGATGTTAAATTATTGAGAGAAAGGCTGAGCTGAGTATTAATCAGAAGAAATCTGGGAAGAGAAGAGACAAGGCTGAGAGATGAGTTTCAGTGCTATTCTGCCAAATCCCCGCCATGAAGCTCTGTGCTTAGATCCCTACTACCAGTTGAGCAAGCCTGAGAGGGAAGCTCATCTTTCCGCACGATCCATCCACATCAACAAGCAAATCTCCATCCAGATCGGCGCCAAGACTTTGGTGTTTATTTATATTTGTTTCTAACTCTATTCATCTTCTTAATCTCTTCATTCACGAATCATGTATGAGACGTTGAATAGAAATATTGAATGTCTCGATCGTTTTCATATCCCCTTCTCTGTCTATTTCCTCCGTTTATCGTTTTCTCCACGAAGTTTTCTTAATACCTTGGTAATTAATATGGATTAAACGAGTAAGTTAATCTGTGATAAAGAGATAAATACGTTTAGCTAAGGCATGCTAGACGACATCTTCACTTGTGAGAGCAAAAGTGAAGATGCCATTCTGATCTATCGAGAGAAGGTTAGAAGAATGCGTTAACTAAAGCGAGTAGTACTTCCAGAGATGGAAGCAACCTTGCGTTCATTACTCTCATTCCTGTTTCACCACAGAGATGTAGGAACGCGGCCGATCACCGAGAGGTGTACGCTAAGGGAAAAATGGAACTGTACTTATATCATTAACGCAATTAAGGACCTTTCAGTTTCACACATAAAACTTGTCATCGCATAACACGATCTTTGTATATCTTCACAGTCAGCCTTGACCTTAGTATCTTGTATCATGAAACCTGCATCTTGTATCATCTTAGATTAGATTTACTTTATCGCAATTTACTTTAACGCAATTTATTTTATTGTTGCAACTTTTCTGCTTTACTTTACGTTATCGCATGTTTATATTCTTGTACACAACACCTTTTATAAATTGAAAAACCCTGGTTGCATGTATCACAAACATAACACAATAACCTCAAACAGTCCTTGTGTTCGACCTCGGATCACACCGAGAAACTTGTGGTGGAATTATACTTGGTTCCAATGCAAGGAAACTTGTGACAACATATAGTATACTACTAGATTCTCATAAATAACACATATCTAGAAGTAGTATCGCATATAGACAATAAAGTCATCATTCTATTCTTGCGTGCATCATTGTATGACTTAAAAATTTGCAGTACATTCATTCATATTCATATTTGTCCACATGCTTAAAGATATAAAAATTATGTCAACAAGTTTATGGCGCCGTTGTCGGGGAACTGGTTACGGGGACATGGACTTGTCTCATACATCATATATCGCTATGCGTATGCCTAAGATAGAAACAATCATAAATTTTATGTCAACAATTGCCACATATTCTGCTTAACAACCTTCATAATTCTAAGTAAGATACATGCATTTCTGCATGTCATCACTTTTACACTGATTTTTTCTCTACTCTGCCCAAAAGAATGTTCTTTCTTCCGCAGGAGTTGACCCTCTCTCTGTTCTCAATGCTTCTCGACACTCTTCTGAGCTAACCAAGACGATCTTTCGGCATCTTCTCCCTTCACTCGCCTCCGCCTTTTAAGTACATAAAATTACAGACTACGTCTATCTATGTATATGGCAAAGAAGAACTCTAAATTCTAAATAGCGGAACCCCTTTAACGAAGGTGGCCTTTGGTATTTATAGAGCTTCAGGATGAAGAGATTTTCTCTCAAATGATTGTACTGATGAAATGTCATTAATTCTCTGTTTGATGCGCCGATTAATTATCGCCGAAAAGTTGAGCGTACTTGCTACAATGTTGTTGTTAACGACTTGTCAACTTAATTCGGATTCGATCATCATCTGTTTTCTGTTCCATCATGATTTATTAAGCTTCCACCTTGATGCGCCATCTCTATGCGGCCACCTTCTTGAGCAGATCTTCGCGAACGCATACGATCGCATAGCCTTGAGGTCGTAATCTTTTAATGCGCTCGGTCGCTGAATTCCTTGGATTGCAATTCTGCCTTGCGCCAACAAATTTTCCTACACAAAATACGTAACTCATCTGATTTAATGCGATGGGCGCATGCGATCGTAATGTTCTCAACTTAATGCTTTTGGACATGATTTAAGATATTTTTACTGTCGCAATCCTACATTTTTTTATATCTTTGCATTGTAATAACGTGCATTTCTGCCTGTTATCATACCTCACCCCCAACTTAAGATGATACATTGTCTCTAATGTATCTCCAGTTAAGCTTAATGAAAATAAAACAAAGGAATAGAAAAACTCCCCTGATAACGTTTATGTGCATAGGATGGTGATAGAAGGGCGTGACTTAATTTGATTCTTCTTTATGCTTCACGACCAAGGAAAGGAAGCCACGAAAGAAAAATGAAAAACTAAGCTAGGAAAGCAATAAAAGAAAGAAAGTAAATTTTTTTACCTGGCTCCCTCCATAAAGGAAAATTTTTTAACGTCGATTGCTCGATGTGACGTATCCTCTATCAAGGTACATAGAAATTTTCATATTTATCTGATCCCTTCTTGGATGCGTCGATATAGTTTGGCAAGGCAATAAGGGTTCCCATCTTTTGAAAATAAGCAGACAGATTGAATTTGTGATTTTTTTAATTTATAAAAGAAAAAGGGAATTAAAATAAAAGAATCTATAACTGACTTGTCTAAAATTGAAGACTCGAACTCGTTACGTAAAGATTAGCAAAATTAAAAAATAAATGATATGCTAGAAGGAAGAACAGATCGAGGCTTGGAAGCCTTTAACTCTCTCACCTGAGGCTCCTCGAGTTGATGTTCGGGCTCATACTTAACCTAACAGACTTGTTCTGGACCTGGCGAAGAATAAACATCATCATCATTGAAAGGGTAAAATTCTTTCACAAACTCAGCCTTAGTAGTACAAACATTATGAAGCTCTGGATGGCTTTTCATTGTTACCATGGAAATTTCAAGTTGAGAAAAAGGATCCATCTATAGTATATGAATAAGGATGGATGCCTTATTCTGGTAACACTATTGGATGCGGCCTACTCTGTAGTTGTTACAACGAGTTGTAAAGTGCTACAAACGATGTGATCCTAATTCATACATGTTATGACATGAGGAGTGGGGGGCGTCCTGTGCAAATGAGTTTTGTACAAGATCGGACCACAAAATCTGTCACTCTTACTTTATAATGTTGTTTACTATTTAAGACTGACTATTTCAAAGAGATGACCTAAGTAACTTGACCTTAATCCTGAGCTAACTATGAATTTCTATTTTTTCGGGATTATCCTTTGATCTGCAAACGGTGAGAGTTGTCCAACATCTCTACTTAATAAGCCTCCCATTTTGGGGATAAGACCGGATGAATAGCTGGAGACATAGCCCTGCAAGATGGAATTCACTCCTACCTGATTAGGGTTAGTAGAGAGATTGTTCCCTTTAAGTACTGATTCTGTGTCTTGAACAAGAGGCCTCACCCTCTCATTGGCCCAAGAGGGATTTGATTTGTTGATTGGATCACAAATCAATTGTTCATTAGAGGATAAGTGGAACTTAAACTACAAGAGGTAATTTCGGGGGTAAATAGAGATTCGACCCAGCCGTTATTACGAACAACATGTGAAGGGTTAACTTACGAATTATGATTATATCGAGTTGATATAATATATCTATAGTGAGGGGAGTTCAGCTATGGGCTTTAGTGGCGTGACCCATTAGTTAACGAATGGGGGTAGTTAGGTCTAATAAGTTTAGCCAATTAATCTCGGATCATTGGAGCCCATGATCTGTAGGTCCGCGAGGTCCCCCTACTAGCTCGAAAATGGATTAGCTCTAGAGTAGCATGATAAGTTAATTTGAAATGTTCAAATTAGAATTAATCGGAATGGGAGAATTAATATTTAAATATGATTTAAATATATGAAGATGGAATTGTGTAAAATTAATTTAATATTTGATATTGAATTAATTAGAATTATTTAAATTGTTTAAATAATTATTTATTAATTTTATTAAGAAAATTAATTTATGAAATTAATTTTGTAAAATTAATACTATTTTCAATTTTATAAAATAAATTGATTTATGAAATCAATTATGAAAAGTTGAAAAATAAGGAAAAAACACAAAATGGAAAGTTGGCATTTTCCATTGTATTCTTCAAGTTGCTCACACCAAACCCACTTCCTAAGTCTTTAATTATTCCAAGCATGAACTGAATCTCATGCAGCCATTCTCATTGCATGATGATCTGCAATATATTGAAGAGATTCGAGTGAATTTGAGGCAATGCAACCGATAGAATTTTGTTGAAAAATTCGTGAGAATAAGGAGTTCTTCATTGGGTTGCTGCTGTGAGCTTTTCTCCATATTCCCTTAATTCAGGCTTATTTTGAGTCCCACAACTCAATCTAGAGCACGAAGAGGATAGTAGGGAAGATCTTGGGGTGGTCTACAACAAGATTCGGAGAGATTTGTAGCTGGAATCAAGTTTTGAAGAAGTTCTACAAAGGTATGATTTGAAACCCATTTATTTCTGCTAAAGCATGCTTTTGTTTCTGCCAAAATTAATGAATTAGAGTACTTATCGATCCTCGTCGCTTCCACTACATGATGATACGTTCCAACAACATTAAGCATATTCATGCATCATCTTTATATTATAAATGTTATAGTATAAGGGTGTATGGAAGCATGTATGCTTAGTTCATTACTTCTTTATATAGGAGTTATATATAATAATGAATGGACATTGCATGAAGCATGACACATAGGTTAAATTTATAAGCGTTATAAATACCTAGTCTAGTTTAGTAATGTGGATTATTTTGGTTGCTTCCTTTTATAAGCGTTATGATGGAAATTAGAACTAAAATCAATAAGAAAGAGTTGTATGCTAACTTAGGTAAAATCATGTTTTAAAAGGGTTTTAAAATTTGGTTGTGATAGACCTAAGTTTATGGTTCTAATGAGATTAGATACCGAAGTTTAAACTTTTGAATTGATTTAATAGGATTAAATTGATTTCCATAAAAGATTAAATTTGTATTAAATCTATCTATATGGGATCTTTTGTCTAAGGCGGGTTCTGTTTAGGCTGGGGTATTTAAACTGACGCAAACGGAACACCCCTACCTGGGAACCTATCTAGAAAGATGAATTAGATAGATTTGCTACAAACATGCAAAAGTTGATCAAAGACTTAGTTAAAGAGTTCAATGAATGATGATCAAAAGTTATTCAACTTTCCAAAGAGTTACTTTTGAGAAAACCTAAAAAGTCACTTAGTGAAAATCATTAACCGTGTTTTTTATAAGTAAACTAAACCCTAGGTTTTAAAATACTCAGTGGGAGGAAAAGATATATACGATATGTCGATTCCACTCACCTTTCTCCCTGAATGTTCATGCCGTGAGATTCATGCTTGGCCTCATGGTGCCCTGGGAGCATCCCCCTTCGGATGGTGTTTGCATGAGTCAATATCAAGGTGGATGGAGAGAGTATTTATAGTAAGTGGATGGAGAATGTGTGTCAACATGTCCTGTGGTCTCCTTCATTGGTTTGCATCGTGAGATCTTCTTGCACGACCTCGTGGCATCGTGGGAGCGTCCCCCTTCACATGGTTTGTGTGGTTGGTCAATTTTAAGGTGAACTCCAAAAATGGATAGGGTCGCTTTAATTTTTGCCCCAATCAGATTTTTTCCCTTTGGATTAGCTGCTTGGGGCGGAACTCTAGGATCTAAAATGAAGGGTCACACTTACGGGAAATTTTTAAGCAAGTTAATGATTTCTTGACCAAATCAATGATGGCTCGTAGTTATAGGAACAAGAGTTGTTCTGGTGTTAATGACTGGTTGAGAGTATTTCAATTCAGAGGAGGGATAAATTGACTACCCTTCGGTGACTTTTGTCCTAAATCACTAAAGCGTCATTGCAAAACTCGATGTCACATGTGGTTCATTTAGATTTTGCTAAATCTAATGTAGATCAATGTGTTTATTTTTTCAGCAACATGTATGATTTTCCATTAGTTGCCTCTTTCATTTGACCGATTACATAGATTGGAAAGAGTCTCTTAAAACATATTTTGTGGTAAACAACCTCGAGTTTGTCATGGTTGAGGAGTGTCCTCAAATTCCAACCCCTAATGCACCGTGAAATGTTCGTAATGCATGTGTGGTGTGGATGAAGGCTAATTCGATGACCTGACTTCACATTTTGGCTAGCATACCTGATGCATTAGCAAAAAGGATTGAAAACATGCTCATTGTACGTAAGATCATGGAATCGTTGCAAGAATTGT
Source organism: Benincasa hispida (assembly GCF_009727055.1). Taxonomy (NCBI): domain Eukaryota; kingdom Viridiplantae; phylum Streptophyta; class Magnoliopsida; order Cucurbitales; family Cucurbitaceae; genus Benincasa; species Benincasa hispida. The sequence goes on along the minus strand of NC_052360.1, from coordinate 53,948,159 downwards.
TTGAATATTAGTTCTCACTTTTGAGCAAAAAGGGATGGATGACAAAGAAACTAGTAGTATCAGTTCCCAAGATAATCTCCAGTCTTTCTAGAATGTCAAGGGACTAAAACAGAAAGCAATTGTTGCTGATTCAGATGAAGTTCATCAAAGAGAATTGTTCTTTGAAATAGAACTTAGAGTTTATTTAGGTTCTGATACTGATCCCACTACTCTCTATAAGAGGAAAAAGTCTAAAGACAGTAAATGTGATTTATTTGTCTTGGAGACATGTTTGGTAGAGAATGATGATTCTGCTTGGATACTTGATTCATGTGCTACTAACCACGTAAGTTCTTCCTACCAAATATTTAGTTCCTGGAAAACGTTTGAAGATGGAGAGTTGACTCTTCATGTCGTTAGTGGTGAGATCATTTCAGCTGTTGTTGTAGGCAGGCTGAAGTTATTTTTGGACAAGAAATGTTATATCTTACTGGATAATATTTATGTAGTTCCTCATATCAAGAGGAACTTAATTTCAGTTTCTTGTCTGATTGAACAGGGTTATATCGTCTCTTTTTCTAAGAATAAAGTTTTTATTTTAAAAAATGGTATGGAGATTGGTTTTGGTTCAATGGAAAATAACTTGTATGTACTAAGGTCATTAGTTATAAAAGCCTTGCTTAATATTGAGATGTTTAGAATAGTGACAAATGCAAAAAGACCAAAGGTTTCTCCTAAGGAAAATGCCCATCTTTGGTATCTAAGGTTAGGTCACATCAACCTCAAAAGGATTGAGAAGTTGGTGAAATGTGGACTTCTAAATGGTTTAGAAGAAAACTCATTGCTGGTATATGAATCATGCCTTGAAGGCAAAATGATCAAACGACCTTTTACTGGAAAAGGTTATAGAGCCAAGGAGACCTTGAAGCTTATACATTCAGACCTCTGTGGTTCAATGAGTGTTAGAGCTCGAGGTGGGTATGAATATTTCATCTCTTTCATAGATTCAAGATATGGATACCTATACCTAATGCAACATAAGTTTGACGCCCTTGACAAGTTCAAGGAGTATGAGAATGAAGTTGAAAACTTGTTAGGTAAGAAGATAAAAACACTATGATCTGATCGTGGTGAAGAGTATATGGACTTAGCATTCTAGAACTATATGATAGAACAAGAATCACGTCCCAAATCTCGGCCCCAGGTACACCTCAGCAAAATGGTGTATCAGAAAGGAGAAATAGAACCCTGTTGGATATGGTTCGGTCTATGATGAGTTATGCTCATCTTCCAGACTCATTTTGGGGATTTGCAGTGGAGACTGAATGTTACATTTTGAACAATGTTCCCTCAAAAAGTGTTTCTAAAACAACTTTTGAGCTGTGGAGAGGTCATAAAGGTAGTTTACGCCACTTCAGGATTTGGGGATGTCCGGCCCACGTGCTAGTGGCTAACCATAAAAAGTTAGAACCGTGTTCGAAAGTTTGCCTCTTTGTAGGCTACCCCAAAGAAACGAGGGGTGGATACTTCTATGATCTGAGTGAGAATAAGGTGTTTGTGTCAAAAAATGCTATCTTCTTGGAAGAAGACCACATCAGGTATCATAAACCATGAAGTAAGGTTGTTTTAAATGAGATTTTTGGTGATACTACTGAGAGTTCATGAAGAGTTGTTGAACTGACTGATAGATCAATAAGAGTTGTTGATGTCGGTTCATCTAGTCAACCATCTCAAGAGTTGAGACTGCCTCGATGTAGTGGAAGGGTTGCGAACCCACCAGAACGCTACATGGGTCTAACTAAAGCCCAAAACACCATATCTGATGATGGAGTTGAGGATCCATTGTCTTATAAGCAAGCAATGGAGGATGTTGACAAAGATGAGTGGACTAAACCCATGAATCAGGAAATGGAGCAAATGTACTTCAATTCTGTTTGGGAACTTATGGATCAGCCTGATGGGGTAAAACCTATAGAGTGCAAGTGGATCTATAAGAGAAAACAAGGTGTAGATGGAAATGTGCAAATCCTTAAGGCTAGACGCGTGGCAAAGGGTTATACCCAGGTTGAGGGTGTGAACTATGAGGAAACTTTCTCACCTATTGTCATGTTGAAGTCTATCAGAATTCCCCTGTCCATAACCTCATTTTATGATTATGAGATGTGGCAAATGGACATCAAGATTGCCTTTCTGAATGGTAATCTTGAGGAGACCATTTACATGGCTCAACCAGAGGGGTTCAGTGTTCCAGATCAAGAGCAAACGATTTGCAAGCTTAATAGGTCCATTTATGGGCTGAAACAAGCATCTAAATCGTGGAACATTAGATTTGATAGTGCGATCAAATCATTTGGCTTTGATCAAAATGTTGATGAGCCTTGTGTTTACAAGAAAATCATCAACAACTTAGTAGCTTTCTTGGTGTTGTATGTGGATGATATCCTACTAATTGGGAATGATGTAGGTTTTCTGACGACATTAAAACGTGGTTAGCCACCCAATTCCAAATGAAAGATTTGGGAGAGGTGCAGTTTGTTCTAGGGATCCAGATCATTCAGGATCATCAGAACAAGAGGTTGGCCTTGTCTCAGGCATCGCACATTGACAAGATGTTAATCAGGTACTCAATTGGCAGAGCCCGAAATCCTACGTCATTAATAAGCCTCAAATCTGGTCAAAAGAAAATTTATAAATACCAAACTACTTCTATTACTACTAAAATGTAGCAACAATGGTAAGTGCAGGATCAAACCCCTGGGAAGGGAGGAAATAATTTATTTTTGTATTAGATTTTGACTGCGGGAAAAAAAAGTAAAAACGGGTTTTGGTTTTGATTTATAAAGATACAAGAAAAGTAAATTGCAAGGGATCTATGGAATAGTAAAGGACTCGTTAGTTCTAGATGCAATTGGGTGCTTAGCGGCCATAAAGAACTAGAGACACAGGCATGAAAATCAAGGATTCAACTATGTTGATTAAGTGTCAGGAAAGCCATGTTCAAATAATCAAAGTATTTTTTAAATCTAGATTAAATGTACGATGCAAAGATTCAAGGTTAGCCTATACACCTAAGCATGCTCATCTAGTCTGTGCTACAAGGGTGAATTCAAAGCATGGACGATTACAAGGATACATGCGAGCCTGAACCTAACTAGCAAAGACATGCAATTGTGATAGGGTCGTCAGTCTAACACACAAATGAAAGCCAAATTCATGCGAGATTAGAGAAAAACACAATTCTTAAATAAAGTGAAAAATTGAACACATAACTCATTAAATTACAAGAACACTTAGTCTAAGAACTAATCGAAAATTACCTCCTTGATTCGTAGACAAAGTAATGGGATAAAATCCGATACAAAGCCATAATCTGGAAAAAATAAATCATACCTATGATACTAAATACATAGAGAAAAAAGAGAAAATCAAGGCCTCTCCTCGGCATCTATGAAGAGTTTGGCATTTTTAGGGCCTTGTTCTATACAATTCAACATATTTTTGACCTAGCAAAAGGAAACATTTATAGAAAATTTCAGGGCAGCATTACAACGCTATAGTCAATTCAAACACTTACTCACGCACGCGCTTCTCATCCTTCCGTCAAATGTCATAGCATCACGACGCTCTAAAGAACGAAATTCAATTATGATCAATCAATGAAACACAAGTTTAAGAATGTTCTTTATCTAAATATGCATAAGTGAGTCAGTAGTTTTGCTAGCTAAGCTTGCACAACTCGGAAAAGTTTTAAAAGGTCTTCATCCCGTTTTCCCCCTAATCTGGTGCAGTTATCGACCTTGGACATACCATACTTATGAAAAAAGGGAAACACTGAGACAAGGGTGCTTAAACTCACACACACAAAACATAAAGAGCATTTCTTTTACCTAGAGGGCTAGCTTTCACACTCCATTGTCGAGAACCTATCACTCTTTTCTCGCAGGTCCTAATGAAACATAGTAGAGGTAGCTCTTTTCACCTTTATCCATGCACACACGCACACTATTTCTTTTTTTCTTTTTTTTTTTTTTTTTTGCAGGCACACTGGTTATGCCTTTTATTTTGCATTTTTCTATTTTTTTTTTTCAGAATTGCAATTAAATTGTTTTTCTTTGTTTTATTTCTCTCTCTCTCCCTCTCTCCCCCTCTCTCTCTCTCTTTCTCTCTCTCTTTTTTACATAGGCCACTTTTTTTTATCCACTTTGTCTAGTTTTTCTCTAAAACAAGGACAATTACTCATAAGTCAAAGGTGGACCTTTCGGGGTGACAACAGAAGTACAGATGATAATTTATAGAAATACAAATTATTTATACTGTTTTATTTAGATATTGCGGCTAAAAGAAAGAAAAGTTGCGTCGATTGTATAAAAATTGGCTAAGAAATGCGAAAATTATAAAATGTCATAAATACACCCACTAAACCATTGTGATGGTAGAATAGAATGTTTCAGTCTCTTTTTGCAGAAAATCAGTCACCACATGCGTTCATGCCTCGAAAGCAAAATAAACAACGCATCTACGTCGCATGCGCCCATCATTTAGGAATGAAGAGATGATCAACGCCATGACAACACATGCGACAATCGATCAAGAACTTAGCGATTAACGCAAATTCAACCGCATGCGACAATAAAAAATAACACCGCATACGGCGATCGATCGAACATGTAAAGAGCAACGCATTTGCGAAGGATTCTGACAAATGTACAGCTTTCAGTTGTGTATTTCTGACGGGTTGATTGCGTAACAGAAGGAATATTCACTCTGCCACTTCAGGAACTACCATAACCATAAAGTGGGGACCACGAAGTCAAAGAGCCAAGCTTCACCTAGAAATAGCTTCTGCAAATTCACTGAAAAATATACATGAATACATAGAGATTGGTCTGAAGCAACTTCCAGAGTAGATTCAGGAAGAACCATGAGACAAGGCCGAGAGGTGAGTCTCCGAGCAAAGAATCCTTCCAATCCCCATAGTTGAAGCTCTATGCAAAGGTCACTTCTACCAGTAAAGCAAGCCTGAGAGGGAAGCTTTCCTCTCCATTACTTCCACACGTCGGCAAGCTCAATCTCCGTTTAGGATCTGTGTCAACACGTTGACACTCTTTCTGTATTTGTTTCTAATCTCTATTTCTTCATCTATACTCATTTTCTCTAATCTTTCATTCACACCATGTATCGAATGCTTAATCATAGTATTGAATGTTATGATCATAAACATTGTCATCTCTCTGTCTATTTCCGTTCATCCGTAATACATTCTCCATGATGTTTTCCTAATACCCTGGGTAATTAGCAAGAATTAAGCAAGTGAATCAATATGTGTTAAGGAAATAATTAAGTTTAGCTAAAGCATGCTCGATGGCATCTTCACCTGTGAAGGCAGAAGTGAAGATATTATTCCGCCTATAAAGAGAAGGATGGAAGAATGCATTAACTAAAGCGAGAAGTATTTCCAGAGATGGAAACAACCTTGTGTTCATTATGTTCATCTGTATTTCACAATAAAGATATGGGAACACGGCCGATCACCGAGAGGTGTACGCCAAGGGAAAGCGGAACCTTAGTTTCATCTTTAACGCAATTGACAAACTTGCATTGTTTTTACGATTTACTATTTCTCTTTCTGCTGCATCCATAAAGACTTGTCATCGCATACCACGATCCTTTGTACAACTTCACAATCAGTGTCGACCTCAGTATCATGTATCATGTATCTTGTATCTTGTATCATATTAGTTTAGGATTTTATTTTATCAACACAATTTTATTTCATCGCAATTTATATTCCTATGTAAACCAAATTCTTTATTCATTGTTATACCGGTCGCATGTATCACAAAAGTAATGGATTAACGAAAACAATCCCTGTGTTCAAGCTCGGATTATTCTGAGAAACTTGTGTTGGAATTATACTTGGTTTCAGCGCAAGGAAACTTGTGACAAGCACTACTACATCGCATACTACGAACATATCATTAACAACGCATATACTTAGACGTAGTATCGAACGTAGAACTCTCTTTATCTATCATCACAGTGCAACCATAACATTCCATATCCATCGTCATCAACATACCATATAACCCAATTATAAGCATGCAAGGATTTAAAGTCGCAAAATAATGACTTAAAGATTCAAGTGAAAAGAAGATTTTAAAAAATGGCTAAAAAAATATGATCATGCAATCCTAACGTTCCTTCGAGCAAATTTCATTATAGAAGAAGTGCATCGTAGACTATCATGATAAGAACAAAACAAACATGCTAGCAAGGCATTAAAAACACACAGCATAGTCCGAGCAAAACGCTTAAGGACCCCAAGTTAATATATATAGAAAAACTGTCAAACGAGTACCCCACCCCTTGTTGGGGTTGATGCCCTAAAGTTTCGTGTCGTGAAGTTTCTAAACAGTTTGTATGAATGCTTGTGTTGTATAATATATGATATTTACTTCACATCTTGATTTTGCTCAGTTGTAAGTTTTATTTGCTTTACCACAAACCAATAAACATAAAATCCCTGGTTATCTGTATGTAACTTAAGCATGTATGTGGTGACATATAAGTGGATCATGTCTTAAGAGGGGAGTGCAACTACGGGACTCTAATGGAATGATCCGTTAGATAATGAATGTTGATTAGCTCCGTCTAAAGAGTTTAGCCAACTAATATCAGATCGTTGGAGCCCATGATCTATAGGTCCATTAGGTTCCCCTACTAGCTCATATGGAATAAAGTTAGAACAGTATGATAGAATGATTCGAATTGTTCCGAATTAGTGTGAGAGAGAAACCGACAAGTATATGTGATATAGTGGTCAGGATTTTTCAAGTTTAGAGATACAACTTAATATTTAAATGTGATTTAAATATCAACAATATGAATTTAAAATATAAAAAGTCAACGAGTTTGACTTTTGACTTTTGAAAAAGTCAAACTTTGACCGACCTTATATTTAAATGTGATTTGAATTTTGAGAAAATGAATGTGGATTCATGCTCAGGAGGTCAAAATTAGTCAACACGGAAAAAATATAAAAAGTCAAAATGTTGACTTTTTGGTCAAAGTTTGACTTTGACTGAATGACTATTTTTCCCTTTGACTATAGTTAGTGGGAAAATCCAAACTTTTGTTGGATAATTCCACTAATAAAATAGTGGGCTAAGTGTTGGCTTATAGTGGAGACATTAAGCCCACTAAGACAGTGGATTATAGGTGTTGGATTTTTATGGATTTGGTTCATGCAATTGTTGCATGGTTTTTTTTCTATAAAATGGGTTTTTGAAATTTAATTAAAGACTTTTGACAATTTGGCAATTTTGTTTTCAAAATTGGGCTGGAAAAACAAATCCAAACCCTACCCAAATTCCATCTTATTTTCCATCTCTTTTCTCTCTCTCGATTTTCTTCATCCACTGGGTCTCACAACCCGGTTCTGTCCTTTCTCTTGATTTTCTTCATCCACTGGGTCCCACAGCCCGGTTCTGAGTCCAGAGGATAGTTGGTCAACTCTAGTGGTGGTCCGTCTGTGTTCAGGTCGAGATTCAACGAAAAAAAGCGGGTTTTGGGAGCTTCAAAAGTTGTATGCTATCCACTTTTATTTACTGTTTTTCCTCTTCAATTTACATGCTTATTTCCTTTTGCTTTGAAGCAATTAGAGTGTAATTAGGTCCTAATTTCACTGTGTATGTCTCATGTTCCATCAGGGGACATGCGAGCGGGGGCGTCCTATACAAAGAGTTTGTATACGAACTGACCACGAAGTGTTAACATTTCGTTATATAACACCGATCATGAGAGAGACTTCACTTCACTAGGATAACCATAGGTAACGTGACCCCAATCCTGAGTGAGTTGGGAACTCCTACCATTGAGGGCGGTCCTTTGATTTGTATGGGTGCGAGTGGCCAGGTTGCAGATTCAAACCTACCATTTTAAGGATTCGTCTGATTTGGGAGCTGGGAACTCAGCTACACAAGATGGAATTCACTCCTTCCCCGAGGCAGGGATATGAGTTAGAATAGATTCTCCCTTAAGGGCTGATTCCAGGGCTTGCACGATGTGGCGCCACACACCTTCTCTGGCTCGAAAGGTATTCACACATAGTTGGACTATGTTGTATTGTTCATTAGAGGAATCAATGGTACTTAAGGAGTGAGATGTAACTACCGAGGAAAAACGATAAATTGACCCAGCTGTACTTACGAGCATCTCTGAAGGGTCATCGTACTTATGATTGGTTATATCCGATGGACATAGAAATATATCTGTGGCAGAAAAAGTTCAACTGTTGGTCTTTAGTGGAATGCCTGACAGTTAACGGGTGGTGGATCTCGTGGCTAAAGAGTTTAGTTAGCTATTCACGTACCATTGGAGATTCGAGCTACATGTCCATTAGGTCCCTTAGGTAGCTTGGATAAAGTCGAGAATCAGTGTTTGGGTAAGTTTGAAATGTTCAAATTGACAAGAGAGAGTTCGATTATATATATATATAATTGGAGTGGTTAATTATATATGATATAATTGACTAAATGTATGAGATACATTATTTTGGAGGAATTTAGATATAAATATGATTTATAATCTAGTGGAGGAGAAATTACTATAGTAGATATGTGATATCAAACTATAAGGTAAGAATATAATATGTATATTGATTAATTATTAAATTGGTTAATTATATGATAATTGGCCGAAAAGTTCTCCTCGATCGTGCGTTAGTGGGGAATCTGAAGTCGATTATTGTAACCGAAGAATAAAATGAAAATTTGTTTCATTTTGCAAAGGTTCGTAAATTCGCAATCGGTGTGAAAACGTAACGATCGCCTAGTTTGAGAGCCTATGCGATAGTTTTGCTCATCGTCTACAATCGCATGCCAGCGCCTAAATGATTGCATGCCTATCCCTAAACGATCGCTTAGCTTTCTTAAACGATCGCATAGCGTGCCGCATTTTCTAAACGATCGTCTACCATTTATTAAACGATCACTTAGTAAAACCTACACGATCGTGTAGCTTCTTCTAAACGATAAGCATCCCTACTATGCAATAACTCTTTCTCTCCCACTTACTTATCATCTACACAATCTATATTTTCTCCTACCTCTACCAAATTCACCAAAGACCACACTTTGGATTCTCACTTGGACTGGTGGTGTCGTCCTTGTTGTTCACTTGTTCGTGATTGTTCGTGTTGCTGTCGTTCGTGTAGACGATCGTGCTACCGCAACCGTCTGGTTTGCTGGGCGATAGAGTTTGAGTAGAGGTTCTTCCGCTACTTCTAAGTTTGACGTTTGAAGAGAGTCTTCAACTGGTATGAGAACTCTTTCCCTTGTATTTTATTGTTCGAAACATGTCGTTAATTAGTGTTAATTTGGATAACTCTCTGTTAGAATATATGTGTTGTATTTCGGTCACAATGAAATCGAAAAGATCCGAATGCGCTCATGGATGCTCTTCGTTAAGAGATCCTTCAATTGGTATCAGAGCTAGGTTCTGCTATTTCAATTTCATTGTTGCAATGAATTACATATACGTTCTTGGTGGGTGCATATCTGCTCTGTTTAATCGTTAAATTATTGTGGATGTGCGGATTAATGGATGTTTTCGTGGATGTTAGCTTTGGTTTGATTTAATTCGGTTTGATTTAATTCTTTTACATTTTTGATTGTTTATAAAGGCCCCTATGTTTTTTGGCATTAGTAATCATTATCGAGTCTGTAATTCAAACTCTGTTTGAGTCTTGATCATTCGTGAAGAAGATCGGAGAAAGGGTTACAGTTCTTCGAGGAAGGAGACGATCAAGGTTCGTTCGGGTTATGTAGACGATGGGGTAAGCGATCGCTGAGTAACGGGTTGTGTAGTCGATGGGATGTTCACATATCGTTTAACGCGCACGCGCACTAGACGATCGTTTAGCTCATCAAGCTTTATCACTTAGTAATTGACTAAACGATCGTTTAGTAATGCACGGTAAATCATTTACCTTTTGTCGCGTTAAGCGATCGCCTAGACGATAAAGCTTCGTAGCCTCGTTGTCGTCTAAGCAATCGTTTAGCTTTTGCGCCTATTGTCTAGTGCACGCTAGGCGATCGTCTACCTTTAACGATTACTACACGATGGAGTTCTCCCGGCGGTTCAAGACCCGGTTTTGCCTGTGAACCGGTTCACTCGATGGAAAATCTAATAGATAGGGTTATTTCATTCCCTTTTTTTTTTTGTAAAGGCTCATCCCGGTCCATTAATCCTTAGTTTATTACATGCGATGTATGGTTTTTTATATGTCATATGGTATGCACATATAGTAAATCCCACCTTAGGTTATGCATTAGTCATGCATCATCTCTTTATTGTAAATGTTATAATTTAGAGAAGCATGATTTAATTATGTAAGAGCATGCTCATGCATCATATAATATAAGAGTTATATTTATGCATGCATAAAAAGCATTGACATGCATCATCTTTATATTATAATTGTTATGGTATAAGGGTGAATGATAGCATGTTTGCTTGGTTATTACACGTTATATAAAAGTTATGTATAGTAATGACCGGATTGCATGACACATGACACATAGGTTACTTTATAATTGTTATAAACACCTTCTTGTGCGCAATGGTTTTTTAGTTGTTTCTTTTTAAAAGTTAAAGAGAAATTAGAACTAAAAGAAATAAGAAAGACATGCATGCTCACTTAGGTTTAATTCATGGTTTTAAAATGTTTAAAACTTGAATCACATAGACCTAAGAACATGGTTCTAATATGATTAGTAACCCTAAGGATTTAAGCTATTTCATCAATTTAATAGGATTAAATTGACTAATAAAAGGTTAAAGTGTAGCAAATCTATCTATAAGGGACCTTTTGTCTAAGGCGGGTTCTGTTTAGATTGGGGTATTTAAGTTGACGGAAACGTAACACCCCTACCAGGAAACTTACCTGGAAAGGTGAATTAGATAGATTTCATGCATGCATGCAAGTTAAGGACAATCCATTAAAGTGTTTAAATGTGACTACTTGAACTTGTTCATATTTCATAGACAAACGTTGTTTATGAGAAGGGTTTTAAAAAGATGACTTAGACTAAAATCAATAGCCGTATTGTCTAGGTTAATGAACCCCTAGGTAGAACATTCAATGGGAGCTACTTAGGGCATAAGATGCTTCACTTAAACCTTTCACATTTCTCCTAAATAGTCCACACCGTGAGATCTACCCTTAGCCTCGAGGCACCTTTGGCGTGTCCCCCTAACGGATGGTGTTTGGGTAGGTCAATATCAATATGGATGGAGAGAGTGTTCATAGTAAGTGGGAGCGGGAAGTGTGACAACACATCCCTCGGTCTCCCTCGTTGGATTGAATAAAGTTACTGCGCATCGCCTCGAGGCTCCCTGGGAGTGTCCCCCTAAAGAATGGTAGTTTTGCATGTTTTTTTATTTGATCTCCTATAAGAGGATAAGGTAACTTAGTCTCTTGTCCTAATCTGCTTCTTCCCTACAGTGGGCTCATTAGGGCGAGACTCTGGCACCGAAAACGAAGGGTCACACTTACGCGAAATTGTTAGATTTTAACAGTTCTGGATCAAAAAATGGTGGCTGTTAGGTTTAGTTCCAAGTGTTGGTTCTACGTAGTGGTTGAGAATGTCTCATCCCAGCGAAGGGACATCTCATGACCCCACCGGTAACATTTGTCCTGCCTCACTGAGGCATTGCAAAATAGAAGTCTTTCACTTAGGGTACTTGAAACTATTTTGCAAAACTAATTGGTTAAATGTGGTTTAGCAAAATCTAATAAACTTTTGTTTGTATTTTCAGCAACAAATTTTTCAAAATGGCAATAGCTGGTGACGTGAAATTATTAGCTGCCAAATACTTGACGACTAAAATTAGAGGGGCGCACTATGTGATGCATGTTTTTAATGTATGTGTTGATTATCATGCATCGGTGGTCATGCGTTGGAGTGAACTATGCATTAACGAATGTATGTGATGACCATGCATTCCTGTTAAAAGTTTTCCTATGTTCACGTGAAGTATAACACGAACGCAAGTTTCTCGGGTGATCCGAGGTCGAACTCAGGGACTTGTAGCTAGACGTCTACGGTAATGTGTATGCGGTGGTTGAATAAAAGAATGATAGAGGGGTTTTATGCTAACATTACTCCTACTCCTAACTAACAGACAACACAATGAGAAGATGAATGAGAGGTAGAGACACGACAACTATTGACGTAAAGTAAGTGGATGGAAAAATAGATAAAATGTGGAGATGTCTTCATCGTAACCCTTAAGAGTGATCGCAAGGGCAACCTCAGCCAATGCAAGTTATGCGATCATGCTACACACACTAGGGCCTAATTCTAGGACACATGCGATGTGTATGCAAAAGGGTCGAGATGACCACATACTGCCACCGTATCCTACTTCTTGGATGCAATCATTGTCCTCTCCGTAGTGTGCATACGCTATGTCATTGCAAACGGAGTTTATTCCTAAGTCTCCATTCTTGCTTATGCAAACCTAATCTAGCTCTTCCGGGCATCGATTCTAACCTAGCTCTCCCGAGTCTTAGGTTCTTTCTTTAGACTATCTTTCGAGTTGCTCTAAAGGTGTGACGGACGCATACATAAGACAAGGTAACCGCAAAAGCCTGGTCGACATCAGATTATTTCTATCTCTAGTGAACAATAGTTTACATTGCTTAATAAGACCAACCATTTACCCTCCCAGGTAGTTAGTTGTTGCTGACTGTACTCATAGGCAAGCGTTGCATCCGCCTATAGACAAGCGTTGCTACAGCTTCACACTAAGCAAATAAGGTTTTCTCACACACTCACGTAATGCACACCTCTTGGTGGTTTACTACATGCTTCATATCCCTAATCCACATGACTAAGTATACGATACTCTAGCAATCTCACTAAGTGATGCAATGAAAGTTAAGGATGCTAAGTAAAGAAAGATGGAGATGGAGTTGAAGGAAACATAGAAATGCATTGAACACACATTAATGGACTGCACTGATTTTGACATTTGCGGTGCGTTAATCCTTTTCTGAATCTCTGCTGCTAACGATGTGGTAGGTGAAATGTCAACATCATCTTTTGATTTTCCCGAGATATGCGTTGATGTGTTCCTGTCTCTTATACACATCTAGATGTGTATAAGAGACAGGCGTTGATGCGTTCATTCCATCAACCTTGCGATGATTCCTCTATTATGCATTATCATGTAGCCGCAATCGTGCAGTGATCGCATTCGCTTCTGTCTCTTATACACATCTAGATGTGTATAAGAGACAGGTTCATTCCATCAACCTTGCGATGATTCCTCTATTATGCATTATCATGTAGCCGCAATCGTGCAGTGCTCTTATACACATCTAGATGTGTATAAGAGACAGTCCCTAGATATATGCGTTGATGCGTTCATTCCATCAACCTTGCGATGATTCCTCTATTATGCATTATCATGTAGCCGCAATCGTGCAGTGATCGCATTCGCTTAATACCGCTACTTCTACGCGATGACCGCAATCGCTTGACGATCGCAACTCCTATGCGATGGATGCATGTGGCTGATCACAACACCCATGCGTTGATCGTATGCGTTCGCCTTTGCGATGGAGAGTTTCTCCGTATGCGGTACCCTGGCTTTTACGTTTGCGCCCACTTCCTACATTAGCTACAAAAATAGACAATTGAGCGCATAATAATGCATAATAATGGGTTAGTCGAGATTCTCAATGTTGAACACTGCAAACTCATTTCCTCATGAATTCTTAACATAATTGCCGCATATTCTGCTTAACAGCCCTCATAATTCTAAATAAAAGGCCTAAACAACCTGTTAGCTTTGTTATTGTCGAAAAATTAACTGGCGAAAATTTTTTGACATGGAAACACATGATCACGACGATCCTAATATTCGAGGATCTCATGTTTGCTCTTACAGAAGTTTGTCCTCCTATTCCAACTCCAAATGCCGCTCGAAATGTTCGGGAGGCACACGAGCGATGGACATGGGTGAATGAGAAGGCCCGATCCTAGATCTTAGCAAGTCTTTCTGATGTCTTGGCCAAGAAACATGAGCCTATGGTCTCAGCATATGAGATGATGGAGTCCTTGCGGGGGATGTTTGGATAATCGTCTGAACAACTTATGCATGAGGCTCTTAAATATATATTCAACTCCAAAATGGAATGATGCAACTCTGTTCGTGAACATGTGCTTAACATGATGGTCCACTTCAATGTGGCAGAGCTGAATGGGTCTACCATCAATGAGGGTAGCCAGGTTAGCATAATCCTGCATTCTTTACTGGAGAGTTTTCTACACTTTGTTAGTAATGTGATTCTTAACAAAGTGAAATATAACCTTACAAATCTCCTCAACGAGTTGCAGACCTACCAATCTTTATTGAAAAGTAAGGAGAGGAAGAAGGGTGAGGCAAATGTTGCTTGATCCTCCAGGACATTCCATAGAGGTTCGACCTCAGGAACGAAGTCTGCACCTTCTACTTCTAACTCTAGAAAGAGGAAGAAGAAGAAGGGTGGTAAGGGAAAAGGGAAGGCACCTGCTAACCCACCGCCTGTCGCCCCAAGGAGGCATCCACCGATTGAAAAGGGAAAATGTTTCCACTGCAATCAGGATGGACACTGGAAGAGGAACTTTCCTCACTATCTGAAAGAGAGGAAGGTCGCCAAGGCTAAGGCCAAGGCAGATAAAGGTAAATATGATTTACTTGTACTTGAAACGTGTTTAGTGGAGAATGATGATACAGCCTGGATAATTGATTCGGGCACCACTAACCACGTTTGTTCTTCTTTTCAGGCGATTAGATCCTGGCGACATCTAGAAGCTGGTGAGATGATGATGCGAGTAAGCACTAGGTACATTGTCTCAGTTGTGGCAGTGGGAGGGCTCCAGTTAGCTTTACATAATAGGTTTCTAGTTCTGAATGATGTATATATTGTTCCCGAACTTAAGAGGAACCTCATTTCTGTTAAGTGTTTATTGGAATGTAAATATACTATTTCTTTCAATGTGGATAAAGCGTTTATTCATAAAGATGTTGTTATTATTTGTATAGCAAATTTGGAATCTAATTTATATGTGCTAAGGCCGTTAGCCATTAATTGCCTCCATAACACAGAATTTTTTAAAATTTTCGTAACTCATATGTGCTTGAGGATAATCCCAAGAAGTTGGAATCACGGTCAAGGTTATGCCTCTTTGTACGCTACCCCAAAGGTACACGGGGGGGTTATTTTTATGATCTGACTGAAAATAGGGTGTTTGTTTCAACGAATGCTTTCTTGGAGGAGGATCATATAAGGGAGCACAGTCCACGAAGTAAAGTCGTGTTGCGTGAGCTTTCCAATGAAACTATCGAAACTTCAACAAGAGGATCATATAATGGAGCATAGTCAACGAGCATGATTTTTTCTGTGTTGACTAATTTTGACCTCCCGAGCATGAATTCGTATTCATTTTCTCGAAATTCAAATCACATTTGAATATAAGGCCGGTCAAAGTTTGACTTTTCAAAGTCAAAAGTCAATTCTTTGACTTTTTACATCTTTGACCATTTTCATTATTTCCGAGCTTCTGAATATGAACGTATTCATATTCTTGATATTTAAATCACATTTAATCATTAAAGCTGTATCTCTAAACTAAAAACGACCACTATATCACATATACTTGTCGGTTTCTCTCTTCACCTAATTCGAACAATTCGAATCATTCTATCATACTATTCTAACTTTATTCCATATGAGCTAGTAGGGGAACCTAATGGACCTATAGATCATGGGCTCCAACGATCTGACATTAGCTGGCTAAACTCTTTTAGATGGAGCTAATCATCATTCGTTAACTAATGGGTCATTCCACTATAGTCCTATAGTTGCACTCTCCTCACTGTAGATATATTTGTGTCCATATGATATAACCATGATTAATAAGCTAATCCTTCACAAGTTGTTCGTGATCTCGGCTGGGTCATAAAAACCATTTTACCCCCAAGACTACATCTTGTTCCTTAAGTTCCACTGATTCTTTAATGAACAATTGGTTTAAGGTCCAACCTATAAACCGAACCTCTCTCGGGCCAAGGATAGAGTGGGGTCCCTCGTTCAAGACCTGGATTCAGTACTAAAGGGAACAACCTATCTACTATCCCTATAATGGGTAGGAGTGAATTTCGTTATACACCCTATGTTCCCAGCTATCCACCTGATCTTACCCCTGAAATGGGAGGCTTATTGGGCCAGCGATAATGAGCTGCCCTCACCTATGCAGATCTAAGGATAATTCCGAGTGAACAGGAGTTCATAGTTAGCTCAGGATTAAGATTAAGTTACCTAGGTCATTAATTAACGAAATAGTCAATTTTATCATAAAACGGCGTTCAGAACGTAAAAAGTGACTATTTCATGGTTCAGCCTTATGTAAACTCTTTACATAGGATGCCTCCACTTTCATGTCTCCACATGAACGGTTTAGGATCACATCGTTTGTACTAACTACAAAATGGGCCGCGTCCATAGTGTCCCTAGAATAAGGCACCCAACCTTATTCATATACTATAGACCATTTTAGCTGTATATTTGAACTTGATCCACATTTATGTCATTACATAAAGTTCAAACTTAAATTTAATAGCCTCGTATCCTTAGTTTATTGGATTCATGAATATATAATTTAATTTTACTAAAGATTTTCAGTAACAGCTTTATTGAACAAGAATATGATATTACAAACTACGAGTTTTAGGACATAAAGTCCAACAAACTCCCACTTGGACTAAAACTCCTAGTAAGATTAAACGATGCTGAATTTAATTGTGAGAAATTAATATTACATAAGAGTACAATAAACATATAAATACAATAAACTAGGGCATTCACGCCCAACATAATCTCCCACTTGTCCTAGTTTAGAAATACCGTAGACCTAAACTCTGTAGGTGACCCTAAAAAACTTTAGCCGTGAGGGTTTTTTTAAAAGGATCAGCAATGTTTTGCTCAGAAGGTATCTAGGTCACTACAACGTCACCACGGTGTACGATTTCCCGGATAAGGTGGTGCTTGCGTTCGATGTGCTTTCCCCATTTATGGCTTCGAGGTTCTTTTGAATTTGCAACTGCACTGCTGTTGTCACAATACAAGGTGATGGGTAGATGCATATTTGGAACAACTTCCAAATCTGTCAAGAATTTCCTCAACCATACTGCTTCCTTTGCTGCTTGATGACAAAAAATTAGATGTCAATTACTCAACAACTAAAATTTCGTGGACACAATATGTGATGCATGTTCTTAAGGTATGCGTTGATTATCACACGTCGATGGTCATGCGTTGGAATGACTATGCGTTAACGCATGTATGCAATGACCATACGTCCTGTCACAAGTTTTCTTGCGCTCACACCAAGTATAACATGAACGCAAGTTTCTCGAGTGATACGAGGTTGAACTCAGGGACTTGTAGCTAGATGACTATGGTAATGTGCATAAGGCGGTTGAATAAAAGAATGATGGAAGGTTACTAAGCTAACACTACTCATACTCCTAACTAACAGATAACACAATGTGAATAAGAATGAGAGGTAGAGACACGACAACTATTGACAAGAAGTAAATGGATGGAAAAAATAGATAAAATGGGGAGATGTCTTCATTGCAACCCACAAGTGTGATCGCAAGGGCAACCTTAGTCAACGCAAGCCATGCGATCTTGCTACACATACTTGAGCCTAACTCTAGGATGTATGCGATGTATCTGCGATAGTGCCGGGAAGCCTATGCCTGCCTAAACCTCCATAACCCACTCATGTGTGATAACTTGTATAAATACAAGTTATTTATACTGCCTTATCTAGATATTGTGGCCAAAAGAGAATAAATATGTGTCAACTGTATGAAAATTAGCTTCGAAATACAATAATTATGAATTATCGCAATTACACCTGCTAACATCATTAAGATGGAAGAAAAGGAGATTTCTACTCTGTTTTGCAGGAAACCAAGTCACTGCTTGCGATCAAGGCTCAAGACAAAGTGACCAACGCATCTCTATCACATTGTGCCCGTCAATCCACAAGGAATAGACGATTAATACAATGACGACGCAATGCGATAGCCGATCCAGAGCTGACTTTCAACCGCATGCGGTAATAAAAACAACACCGCATGCGAACACTTGATCGAAAGATGCAGCTAAGGAACGCAAAAGAGGAGGATTGTGACACATGTACGCCTAACGGTTGCGCAGATTTGACGGTCTAATTGCATAATAGAAGAAATAATATCCCTCCATCTTCGGAATTTCCATACCAAAAGTGGGGACCACAATATGGAGTCAAATATCTTCACCTATAAATACACCATAGAATTCACAGAAAAAAGGATGGCTACTGAATACGGGGCGAATTGATATTAGGTCATTGAGAGAAAGGCTGAGTTTAGTGTTAAACTGAAGAAATCCGGGAAGAAGAAGAGACAAGGCCGAAAGGTGAGTCTCAGTGTTAATCTGTCAGATCCTCGCTGCGAAGCTCTATACTCAGATCCCTGCTACCGGTTGAGCAAGCCTAAGAGGGAAGCTCATCCTCCCACATGATCCATTCATATCGGCAGAAAAATCTCCATCCAATTCGGTGCCTAGACGTTGGCACTTGATTATATTTGTTTCTATCTCTTTTCATCATTGTATTTCATCTTCTTTACCCCTTTATTCACACACTATGTATTAGACACTAAATAGATATATTGAATGTCTTGATCGTTTTCATTACCACTTTTCTATCTATTTCCGTTCCTCCATTTATCGCTTTCTTCATGAGGTGTTCTTTATCCCTTGGTAGTTAATATGAATTAAACAAGTACTTAATCGGTGTTAAAGAGATAATTCCGTTTAGCTAAGGCATACTAGACGACATCTTTACCTGTGAGAGCAGAAGTGAAGATGTCATTCTGATTTGTCGAGAGAAAGTTAGAAGAATGCGTTAACTAAAGTGAGTAGTACTTCCAGAGATGGAAGCAACCTTGCATTCATACGTTCGTCCCTGTTTCACCACAGAGATGTGGGAATGCGGTCGATCACCGAGAGGTGTATGCTAAGGGAAAAACGGAATCATGTTTATCACTTTAACACAATTAAGAAACTTGCGATGTTTATACTAGTTATCTTTCTCTTTCTGCTTCATACATAAGACTTGCCATCGCATCACATGATCTGTGTATAATCTTCACAACCAGCCTTGACCTCAGTATCTTGTAACATGAAGCTTTATCTTTTACCATTTTAGCTTAGGTTTATTGCACTTTATTTTATTATCGCATTTTTACTGCTTTCCTTTACTTTATCACAACTTTATATTCTTGTACACAAATCTTTTTATTAAGTTAGAAAAACTTGGTTGCATGTATCATAAGTATAATGCAATAACCTCAAACAGTGCCTATGTTCGACCTTGGATCACACCGAGAAACTTGCGGTGGAATTATACTTGGTTCCAACGCAAAGAAACTTGTGACAACGCATAGCATACTATAAGAACATTTATTACTAATGCATATCTAGAAGTAGTATTGCATAAATCAAGTCAACTCAGGTCATTAGTGCATAACATTTGACTTGATCCGTGTGTGCATATCATCGCATAAATCCAGCGTTACACGTTTATGGCAACATGAGCTTGTAGCACATCATCTAAGCATAACATACATATTTCGTCCACAAGTTTATGGCGCCATTTCCGGGGATTGGTTAACGGTTTATTGTTTGAGTGTGTTTGTGGTATTTTGTAGGATAGATCTCATTGTACTAGCTATTCAACGCAGAGAGTAGCTTGACGATTTATGAGTACTGATGCTGAACCAGTATTCGAAGCTGAGTATGAGATCGAGCGTACCTTTCGTGCACGGGCACGTCAAAATCGGATTATGCGAAAGAAGGCAGCAAGTATGGCAGACAACAATGATAATGCGGTACCGGTAGAGAATCAAGGAGCTGTTCGGCCAGCGTAGGATCATGTTTTCCTGGCAACTGACCACAACATTACCATAAGGAATTATGCGACATCTAATTTGTATGATTTTTCGCCTAGGATTTTGAGGCCTATTGTCGAGGAGAACGCAAGGTTTGAAATTAAGCCTGTCATGCTTCAGATGATCTAAAATGCCAGACAATTTAGGGATCTGAAAGGTGAAGACCCATACGCCCATCTGACCAGCTTTGTCGAAATGTGCGGCAACTTCTCTCTACCTGTCATAACCCCAGAGAATATAAGACTGTATTTGTTCCTTTACACCTTAAGGGACGAGGGCAAGAAGTGGGCTCACTCACTAGAGCCAAATGAAATTACATCGTGGGGCCAACTGGTGGAGCAATTTATGAAGAAGTTCTTCCCATCAGCTGTCAACGCAAGGCGATGGAAGGACGTGCTGAACTTCGAACCGCCTGGGTGCGATTTAGAAGAATGGTGAAAAACTGCCCGCATATTGGATTCCTCGATTGCGTCATGATGGAAACCTTTTATAATGGCCTAAATAGATCAACGCAGGCTGTTGTTGACGCCTCTGCGGTAGGAGGTTTTATGGATAAAACAGACACAGAGTTTAAGGTCATCCTCGACTGCATATTGCAGAACATGGATGATTGGATCGAGGCGCCGATAGACAAAAGCGCGAAACTGCTATTGTCCCTGCGCAGACAATGACCATGTTGGCTGCATAGATTGCTGCAGTGACATCCATTCTCCAATTGATGGCAATTAATCAAGGAGCCATCTCTCAACAATCAGTGCAACCTGTTGCGTCGGCTCAAGTGGCCGCAATAAGTTGCGTCAATTGTGGAGGGGCTCATGTAGCTTAATGTGCCCATCGAGCATCCAGCAAGTATGCGCCATCCAGAACAACCCCTTTAGCAACACCTATTATCCCGGTTGGAGGAGCCATCCTAACTTCGGTAGGGGAGGTAATTCCAACCAAGTGGGCCAATCACCCATTAAGGTGGCGGACGAGGGAATCCTCCTTTTCCCCAAAATTCAAATCAAGGGCAGCCGAGACCGTCGAGTCACTAGCAACCCTCATCTTCTAACACTTCTGGAAGCTCTTTGGAGAACCTACTAAAGCAATATATGGATAAAAATGATGCAGTGATGCAATCACAGGCATCTTCAATTAGAAATTTGGAGATCCAGGTGGGTCAGCTGGCTTCCGAGCTGAGAAGCAGAACACCAGGAACGTTGCCCAGCAATTCAGAAGCCTCGGGATTTATAGGAAAAGAGAAATGTCCCTAGGACATTGGGCAGGCAAGTAGGACAGCCTGCGGAGATGTGGATTGCGCCCATTCAAGAAACGCATCAGTCGGTCCATATCTCACCACTATGTTTAATAATTTCTTAAATTCCTGTCTCTTTGAATTCTTGAATTTTGTCTTCACTTACTCATTTACTTCATTCTTGTCTTTATGAATTGAATTCTTCATTTATTTCCTTGGCATTTATTTCCGTAAAGTCTTAAATTCTATAAGCTTTTCTGTAATTAATGCGTTGAGCTTTAAATGGCAAATGATTAAGTAATAAATAACACAAGTCATTGCACTTGCGTTGATGAAGTAATAAAATAAAATAAAAAAATGAGAAAATCAAACAAACAACAAGTATGCAAGGCAAAAATGGACACATCTTGAACCAATAAGATACGCTTTGCATTTACCCAACTCAACTGTATTGAGCTGAGGGGTGTGTTGCGCTCGTATATGTCCTTTGCCCATCCTTAGCTAAATGCACTAGGTTGAGGTATCCTCATGAAATGTGCTTCCTTAAGGGATGTGTTGTTGCCCGTCCTCTGTGAAGATGCATTTGCATTGGAGAGCACATTGCATTAATCTTTATTTTGCGTCCATTCGAATAAAATATTAAAGATAATTCTTTTCGTAATTTGGGGGAGTCCAATCGCTTCATATCCCAAAGTAATGATGATTCGGCAGACGAAAAGACATTTTTTTTCTGAAATTCGATAAATGAGGGAAATCGAATGACGCATTTTTTGAGTGTCTCGAGGCCTATCGCCGCAAAAATCACGTTGGGCCCAATGCGGCCAAACCTATAAATAGGACCCTTACCTCATTTTGGAAGGGTTACCTCATCTTTGCAATCAGAAACCCTAGCACCTTAGCATACAAACTTCCTCCTTCCCCAGCATTCCAACATTTTACCAGTTCTTCCGAGCTTAGTTTCCATGGCTGACCAAGTTTCCAACCAATCTGCTTCACCATCCACCCCTACCCCTGACCAAGTAGCCATGCGAGAGGCAGCATTTCTGGCTGCCAGTCGCAAGCTCATCGCCCAAGCCCACACTGTCCCCAGAATCGCTGGGAGAACCCAAAGAAACCCCCTGGCCATTAGACCTCCTCTGTTCAAAAGGGGAGGAAGCACTGAAAGCATACCTGTTCCAACACCTACCGTCTCAACTGAGAGTGAAAGGAAGAGACATGATGTTACAGAGGTGTTTGGTAACATCCTGAGTAACTTGGAGCTAGAAGGTGGTCTACCCGAGGCATGAGTTATAAATCAACCACTGTCTACGGAGGAGGAGACGGTGGTGGTGACGGAAGGAGTGGTGGTGTCGGAGGCAGTGGCGATTGAAGAGGAACAAGAAAAAGAGGAAGAAGAGATTGCGGTGGAGGAGGCCAAGGAGGTTGAAGTTGCGTTAGAGACCTCTGATGTTGCGTTGGAGGAGGTTGCAGGGGAGGCGCAACCAGAAGTGGCTGAGAAGAAAAAGAAGAAGGAAAAAAACAAAGGAAGGAAGGCTGGAGAAGCTGAGTCATCACATCATCGCAAGGAGAAAAGAATAAAGAGAAGAAGAATGATGATGAAGATGAGGAAGAGAAGAAGCAGAGGAAGAAGAAAGAGAAGGAAGAAAAAAGAATGCGCCAGCATGAAGAAAGGCATTTAAGAAAAGAAGAAGAAAAGAAGCAGAGGCCTGCAAGCCCTGAAAAGGATGGAGAATCAACCTCCGTGAGGGAGGATAGGGGGGAAATGGCACAGTTGATGGAGCTGGCGCAACTTGAAACAACGCAAATGGTTGCGGCCGAGGAGAAGGAGCAGAAGGAACTCCTCTGATGCGGCGTCGCATGGAGATTGCACCACAAGAGTCCACTATTGACCCTCAAAGACTAATTATCGAATTGGAAGACAAAGAAAGAAAAAGAAAAGAAGAGGAGAAGAAGCAAGAAAAGATGAACAGGGGAAAGCTCATCATCGCAGAAGAAAATAGAAGAAGAAGATTGGAGTTCGAAGAAATACGAAGCAACAATGAGCTTGCAAGACTTGAAAGGATACAGAAGCGCAAGAAGGAATAGCGTCTGTTGCTGGCCTCTGAGCAATTTGAAGAAGAATTTGCGAGAGAAGAAGAACAAGAACAAGAACAAGAAGAAGAGAGGGAAAAAGGAGGAAGAGGAGAAGACATTGTTAGAAGAAAAGGAGAAAAAGGGCAAAGAACTCACAGAACGTGAGAAGGAGGAACAACGCAAAGAGTGAGAGAAGAAACAAAAAAAAGCATCCCGCCTTGTGTTGGCTAAGGAAAAAGGCAAGGCAATCACAGAGAGTAGTGAGCCCGCATCGGCCAGGAAGCATTCATAAAAAAGAAAGGAAAATGATGACATTTTGAGTGAGATGGGCTTCTATCCTATGCCAACACCAATACTTGACCTCATCACAAGTGTGATTGTGGAACATGGGTGGGACACATTCTGCCATTGCCCATCCATTATTGTGCCTCAGGTAGTGCGGGACTTCTACTGTGGGGGTCTACATGGAAACAAGGATGTAGTGACCTTTAAAGGAGAAATAGTATCCTTCAGCGCAAGGGACATCAGCGAAATATATCAAATGAAGAACACCCTGATGCACCAAGGAATAAAATTATTGATGATCCCACGGAGCAACAGATGGAAGATGCGCTGAGGATATT